>NC_092028.1:265000-327500 GCF_042242105.1 Pempheris klunzingeri
AGAGTTGTTGTTGAACATGAGATCTACAGACTGAGCGTGACAACGTCCCTTTGTGTCTCCAGAGCCTCCTCCCCCACTGAGGTGGTCCTGCCACTCCCTGATTGGCAGCCTGCAGAGCAACCTGGCAGTTTAGAGGAAGTCGGTCTGCTGGTAGAACATGTTTATGAGGTACGGCAGAGAGCTAATGAGGCTAATGCAGGCTAGCGGACACTGTACCACGCCGGTGAGAAAGCTAACGAGGCTAACGAGGCTAACGAGGCTACCTGTCTGAGAGCCCACCTGACTGCGGTGGAGGGGGCTGGGGTTCCTGTGCGTAACTCTTGGTCCCAGATCAGAGGTTCAACCAGCCCTTTCAGCCTTAACCAGACCTGGTAAAGGAGCTCATTGGTGACCTTTTGGTGTCCGGGTCTATCAGCCAATAGGAGCAGAGGTCAGGTGTGATCTCTGCTGAGGGTTAACAGCGTCTCAGTGTCTGTGGGACTCTATAGTTCTGCTGGAGGAACCTGGCTGGTCATTAACTAGCATGGCTGCAACTACTGCTAACAACAAGGAAGTTAGCCAGCTAACCTATGCTAACTCTTTTAGCACTACTCTATATGCTAATCTGAATGTCACTCATCAAACTTATCAGACAGATGATATTGATGGTATTGATTATATTGATGGTATTGATTGGTGTGTAGTTGAGGAACCAGGGTCCCAGCACCGTCAATGCCCGGCTGACAGTGGACTTCCCATCCACCTGGGGACATCACTTCCTGCTCTATGTCTTCTCCAACGCCTCAGAAGAATCACTGAGCTGCAGGAGCCTGAATGCATCGCAGATAGACCCCTTCAAGGTCCAAGACCTGTCTGTCTGTCTCTCTGACCTGTCTGTCTATCTCTCTGACCTGTTTGTCTGTCTCTCTGACCTGTCTGTCTATCTCTCTGACGTGTCTGTCTGTCTCTCTGACCTGTCTGTCTGTCACTTTGACCTGTCTGTCTGTCTCTCTGACCTGTCTGTCTATCTCTCTGACCTGTCTGTCTCTCTCTCCAGCTCCTTGGTAACTCCTCCAGCATTCCTACAGTTTCTCAGTTGATCCAGCAGGAGGAGACAAACAGCCGCACAGTCCATGTGGTGAATATACACACAGTCTGTAGTACTTCTGTCTGTAGTACTTCTGTCTGTAGTACTGCCGTCTGTAGTACTTCTGTCTGTAGTACTTCTGTCTGTAGTACTGCCGTCTGTAGTACTTCTGTCTGTAGTACTTCTATCTGTAGTACTGCTGTCTGTAGTACTTCTGTCTGTAGTACTTCTATCTGTAGTACTTCTGTATGTAGTACTTCTATCCGTAGTACTGCCGTCTGTAGTACTTCTGTCTGTAGTACTTCAACATGTCATCAGGTTTGATATCAAAATGATTAATTTGTCATCAAACATTAATGTGTGTTATGACATCATTATCGTATTACTTCATGGTGTGTGTGCGTGTGTGTGTGTGTGTGTAGAACTGCAGCAGCAGTGACACGGGGTGTGTCAGGTTCGTATGTGACGTCACTGCGTTGGGGCGGGGCTTCAGCGCTGTGGTCCGAATCTCAGCCCGACTGTGGACACACACACTTACACAGGTACACACACACACATGCACACACACACATACACACATACACAGGTGAGGGGTCCAGGTGATGATGTCATCATACCTACAGACTCGCTACCTGAACTATGAGCTGGTGTCGTCCGCTTCCTATGATGTCATCAACTCATCATCGAGGGTCCAACCACTGCTGCTGCCCAGTGGACACACACAGGTACACACACACACACACACACACACACACAGGTACTAAGCATGCACATCAAGATCTTACAGCTGTGTGTGTGTGTGTGTGTGTGTGTAGACTCAGCTCAGTGTGTGGTGGCGTCCTCCTGATGGAGAAAAAGACGTTCCTATTGGCTACATCGTCCTGTCAATCATGTGTGGCCTCCTCCTCCTGGGCATGCTCTGTTTCGTCTTCTGGAAGGTAACAACCCCCATCGTGCCCCCCCATCGTGTGTGTGTGTCTGTGAGCCCCCTGTTGTGTGTCTGTGTCTGTGAGCCCCCCCTGTGCAGACCCCCACACAGTCCTTCCAGTTCAGATCTTTCAAGTATCAATGATTCTGAGCAACTCGTCCTCAGTTGCTCTGTCAATTACACGTTCACAGTTGCCCCATGGGGGCGCGCCCCCCAGTTTGGGAACCACTGCTTTACAGAGACTGACAGAGATGTTTATGAAAGTTACAGACGGTAGCTTTAACATGTTCTTCACACGCGTCCACATAAATGGAACTTCTGCACATGTGAACCTCAATTCCTGTAAAGCTCAGAGTAGAGTAGCTCTCTGCTAAGCCCCTCCCTCAAACAGCCACCGGCCAATCCTACGTTAGCACTCGTCTCTAAGGCATGGGACACCTTTTGGGGCAAAATCCAAGCAGATGTAGGCTACCTGTTAGCACAACTAACACCTGTTAGCACCACTGACACCTGTTAGCACCACTGACACCTGTTAGCACAACTAACACCTGTTAGCACCACTGACACCTGTTAGCACAACTGACACCTATTAGCACCACTGACACTTGTTAGCACAACTAACACCTGTTAGCACCACTGACACCTGTTAGCACCACTGACACCTGTTAGGACAACTAACACCTGTTAGCACCACTGACACCTGTTAGCACAAGTAACACCTGTTAGCACAACTAACACCTGTTAGCACCACTGACACCTGTTAGCACAAGTAACACCTGTTAGCACAACTGACATCTGTTAGCACCACTGACACCTGTTAGCACAACTGACCCTCCCGTTAAAGGGGAGTTCTTCCCGTTAAAGGGGAGTTCCTCCCGTTAAAGGGGAGTCCTCCTGTTAAAGGGGAGTTCTTCCTCCACTGTGTCCTAATCTAATCTCTGGGCTGCTCTGTGGGGATTCTTGAATCCTTCCTGTTGAATTCCTGAATCTTTGGTCTCTGAATGAAAGAGTTTGTTCTGAGCTGCTCTTTCTGGAAACAGTCTGAGAGAAACACTGCTGAGACCTGGAGCTGGAGAGAGAAACACTGACTGATTGATTGATTAGCACCACTAACACCTGTTAGCACCAGACTGATGTTCTCTCTCTCTGCGCCCTGCTCAGTTACAACCGTTACTCCAGAGGAGTTTTTATGTCCTTCAGAGCATCGCTCACCAACAAAGCTGTTGTTCAGAGGGTGCCACAGCCGTAGCAACAGTAACCAAGGGGGGGCTCAATGATATAATGAGTTGATTAATAGTAGGATTACACACCTCAACATATCTTCTGTCATTATTAACGTGTTATAAACCGTTAATTACATGTTTACAACTGACAGGTTGATATTGTGTGTCTCTGTGTGTGTGTGTAGCTGGGCTTCTTTAACCGTACCCGCCCCCCCAGTGATGATGATGATGATGATGAAGAGCAGCAGATGGCTGATGAGGGTCACATGACAGAATGACAGGTCACATGATGTTTGTGTCCACTGATGGTGTTTATAGATGATCAATAAATCAGTGTGTACACTACAGGAAGTGTCTCAGTGTTTACTCCCATTTAATCTTTACTCTCTGTTCTCTGTTCTTTGGCTCACTTTTACTGAAAGTTCATTCAATCTGAAGATCTACTGAAAAATAAAATGTTTATTATAAACGGGTTTCCCTGTGTTTCTAATGATCTGGTCTGGTCTAGTTTGGCTTGGTCTGGTTTGGTCTTGGTTGTCTGGTGGTGGTGTTGGTGTTGGTGATGGTCTTGGTGGTGGTGGTGTTGTTGGTAGTGGTGTTGGTGGTGTTGGTGGTGTTGGTGTTGTTGGTGGTGTTGGTGTTGATGTTGGTGGTGTATGTGGTTGTGGTGGTGTTGGTGTTGTTGTTGGTGGTGGTGTTGGTGGTTGTGGTGGTGTTGTTGTTGTTGTTGTTGTTGTTGGTGGTGGTTGTGGTGGTGTTGTTGTTGGTGGTGTTGGTGGTGGTGTTGGTGGTTGTGGTGGTGTTGTTGTTGGTGGTGTTGGTGGTTGTGGTGTTGGTGGTGGTGTTGGTGGTTGTAGTGGTGTTGGTGGTTGTGGTGGTGTTGGTGGTTGTAGTGGTGTTGGTGGTTGTGGTGGTGTTGGTTGTGGTGGTGTTGGTGTTGTTGTTGTTGGTGGTTGTGGTGTTGTTGTTGTTGTTGTTGTTGTTGGTGGTGGTGGTTGTGGTGGTGTTGTTGTTGGTGGTGTTGGTGGTTGTGGTGTTGTTGGTGGTGTTGGTGGTTGTAGTGGTGTTGGTGGTTGTGGTGGTGTTGGTGGTGGTGTTGTTGGTGGTTGTGGTGGTGTTGTTGGTGGTGGTTGTGTTGGTGGTTGTGGTGGTGTTGTTGGTGGTGGTTGTGGTGGTGTTGGTGGTTGTGGTGGTGTTGTTGGTGGTGTTGGTGGTGGTGTCATTGGTGGTTGTGGTGTTGGTGGTGGTGTTGTTGGTGGTGTTGTTGGTGGTTGTGGTGGTGTTGGTGGTGTTGGACCAGGCAGGTGAAGCTGTTTTACTTGGTGCTCGTTTAAACAAAGCAGAGGAAAAGCCAGCATGCTGCTAACAAGCTAACATTAGCTGTTAGCTAACTTACCCCTTTAGTTCCAGGCTGTTGATGTCAACATCGTTAAACGTCACATTTCTCACCTGTACCATCTGTAGTGCCGTCCAATCAGGAGCCACCAGGAAGTGAGACAACCTTCACCTGAGGTGTGAGTCTGTTTCATTTAAATCTGCATTCATGTAGGAGAGGATGTGCAGTGTGAGGGAAACATGTGAGTATGCTAAGCTTTTAGATCAGATGCTAATGTTAGCTCTATCACTTAGCGAACAGTGTGTAACATCTGGCAGGTGGTGGCTGTAAACATTTAGCAGCAAGTAGCTTTCTTTAATTCAATAGTGATGATACTTAGTAAAATAGAGCATTAGCTTAGCATGAGGCTAACAAAGTTTTACTCCTGAGCGCCAATCTGATGACAGATGTTTGAGAGCCAATCAGATGTGGTTTAGTCTGGTCCACAGGTCACATGTTCACTGTTAAACTGCAGATCAGAGAGAAGATTTAGAGACATGTTTCTTATGAAGGCAGAGACCCTGAATGAATGAACTGTTTTATCTGTGTTACCATCAGCCATGTGATCTGAAGTTTACGCAGCGACAATAAATATTCATCTTCTGCAAAAAACACACCAAATCAGCAGGTTTCAGCTCTCAGATCTGATTTTTACAGAAAAACAACCAAAGAAAGAACCACAGGGTGGAGTGGAGGGCTTTTTCACCCTGAGTGTTGCCTCTCAGGCAGAACTTCCTGTCAGTGTGGCTACGCCTCCTTCACTGTGATTGGCCGACCCTCACCCTGTCACAGTAAAGGAGGCGTGGCCTGATTGGATCAGCTGGTTGGAGGCGTTCAGCCTGCCAGGCTCAGCTCAGGGAGATAAACAAAGGATGAGGAGGATTAGAGCAGATTACAGCGTCTGACGGTAGAGAGGAAGACGAGACCACAGACCAGCACGGAACAACCAGGACAAACCGGGACCAACCAGGACCAACCAAGATCAACCAAGACCAACCAGGACCAACCAGGACAAACCAGGACCAACTGGGCCAAACTGGACTGGGACCAACTTGAGTAGAATCTAACTGCTGTGAGGTGGGAGGTGGAGGGTTAGAGGAGACTGAACTGGTCTGAACTGGTCTGAGCTGGTCTGGGGAACAGGAACCGGTCTGGATGGATGGTTTCCAGGCATACGGGGCAGGCAAGGCGGGCGGAGCGTTTGACCCGTTGACCTTCGTCAGACAGCCTCAGACCGTGGTGAGGCTCATCTGCTGGGTGAGTCTGACTACAATGATGTCATGGTGATGTCACAGTTCAACAGTAAACACCTGAAACAGTCACACAGGTGAGGTCACACAGGTGTTCAGAGTGGGAGGAGCCATGTGTCTGGTCTTAAAGGTGTAGTCACACATCTTTGAGAAATACTTGGTTCTACAGGCTGCTAAGCTAATCGCTAATATACTAAAAGGCTAACACTGCTAACTCTGTGTTTGGTTAACTTGTTAGTTTAGGTTTGTTTAGTGTGATTATTTGTTTTTTGTTGGACATCAGGTTTAGTTTGATTTTAAGTTAGTGTGAGTTACTAAGTCCTGGTTATAGTTTAGTTTTAGTTGAGGTAACCTGTGTTAGTTAGTGCTGATTGTGGTTTAGTTTAATTAATTTAACATGCATTAGTTAGTCCTGTCATGTTTTAGTTTTAATTCAGGTTAAAGGAGTTAAAGTTAGTTCAGTACACAGTGTGTGTGTGTGTGTGTGTGTGTGTGTGTGTGAGTGTGTGTGTGAGTGAGTGTGTGTGTGTGTGAGTATGTGTGAGAGTGTGAGTGTGTGTGTGCGTGTGTGTGAGTGAGTGTGTGTGTGAGAGTGTGAGTGTGTGTGTGTGTGTGAGTGTGAGTGTGTGTGTGTGTGTCAGTCATGAGGCTGGTGTTAACATTCCTGAGGCTCAACACAAGACTCCTCAAACAAAACCTCACTGTTTAACCCTGCTGCTCTCTGATTGGACGGTTTCTCCTCCTCCACCTCCTCTTCCTCCTTTACCTCCTCTTTCTCCTCCTCCACCTCCTCTTCCATCTGTTCCTGTCAGTGAATAAACATGGCTCATATACAGTGGGGCAAAAAAGTATTTAGTCAGCCACCAATTGTGCAAGTTCTCCCACTTAAAAAGATGAGAGAGGCCTGTAATTTTCATCATAGGTACACTTCAACTATGAGAGACAGAATGAGAAAAAAAATCCAGAAAATCACATTGTCTGATTTTTGAAGAATTTATTTGCAAATTATGGTGGAAAATAAGTATTTGGTCAATAACAAAAGTTCATCTCAATACTTTGTTATATACCCTTTGTTGGCAATGACAGAGGTCAAACATTTTCTCTAAGTCTTCACAATGTTTTCACACACTGTTGCTGGTATTTTGGCCCATTCCTCCATGCAGATCTCCTCTAGAGCAGTGATGTTTTGGGGCTGTCGCTGGGCAACACGGACTTTCAACTCCCTCCAAAGATTTTCTATGGGGTTGAGATCTGGAGACTGGCTAGGCCACTCCAGGACCTTGAAATGCTTCTTACGAAGCCACTCCTTCGTTGCCCGGGCGGTGTGTTTGGGATCATTGTCATGCTGAAAGACCCAGCCACGTTTCATCTTCAATGCCCTTGCTGATGGAAGGAGGTTTTCACTCAAAATCTCACGATACATGGCCCCATTCATTCTTTCCTTTACACGGATCAGTCGTCCTGGTCCCTTTGCAGAAAAACAGCCCCAAAGCATGATGTTTCCACCCCCATGCTTCACAGTAGGTATGGTGTTCTTTGGATGCAACTCAGCATTCTTTCTCCTCCAAACACGACAAGTTGAGTTTTTACCAAAAAGTTCTATTTTGGTTTCATCTGACCATCTGACATTCTCCCAATCCTCTTCTGGATCATCCAAAAGCTCTCTAGCAAACTTCAGACGGACCTGGACATGTACTGGCTTAAGCAGGGGGACACGTCTGGCACTGCAGGATTTGAGTCCCTGGCGACGTAGTGTGTTACTGATGGTAGCCTTTGTTACTTTGGTCCCAGCTCTCAGCAGGTCATTCACTAGGTCCCCCCGTGTGGTTCTGGGATTTTTGCTCACCGTTCTTGTGATCATTTTGACCCTACGGGGTGAGATCTTGCGTGGAGCCCCAGATCGAGGGAGATTATCAGTGGTCTTGAATGTCTTCCATTTTCTCATAATTGCTCCCACAGTTGATTTCTTCACACCAAGCTGCTTACCTATTGCAGATTCAGTCTTCCCAGCCTGGTTCAGGTCTACAATTTTGTTTCTGGTGTCCTTTGACAGCTCTTTGGTCTTGGCCATAGTGGAGTTTGGAGTATGACTGTTTGAGGTTGTGGACAGGTGTCTTTTATACTGATAACCAGTTCAAACCGGTGCCATTAATACAGGTAACGAGTGGAGGACAGAGGAGCCTCTTAAAGAAGAAGTTACAGGTCTGTGAGAGCCAGAAATCTTGCTTGTTTGTAGGTGACCAAATACTTATTTTACAGAGGAATTTACCAATTAATTCATTAAAAATCCTACAATGTGATTTCCTGGATTCTTTCCCCCCATTCTGTCTCTCATAGTTGAAGTGTACCTATGATGAAAATTACAGGCCTCTCTCATCATCTCTCAACTTGCACAATTGGTGGCTGACTAAATACTTTTTTGCCCCACTGTATTAAGGGTTAACTGTGGTTCAGATCAGGCATCTGTCAAGTGAGTCCTGACCAGGGTACTCCTCCATGTTAGCATCTAGCCTCTTCCACTGACAGTGAATGTGAGTGTTAGCATTGAGCTAGCTGCTGTCTCCTCTCTGTCTGCAGCTCTTCTCCATCGTGATCCTGGGCTGCGTGGCAAACGAGGGCTACGTTAACCGTCCCGAAGAGGACGAGGAGTTCTGCATCTTCAACCGCAACCAGTACGCCTGCAGTTATGCCGTCGCCATGGGAACGCTGTGTTTCTTCTGCAGCACCGGCTTCCTGGCGCTGGATGTTTACTTCCCTCAGATCACCGGCGTGAAGGACAGGAAGAAGGCCGTCGTGGCCGACATCAGCGTGTCAGGTGAGACTCAGCCTTCACTAGTCCTGTGGTCGTTACTGACCAGGTGAGTCAGCCAGACAGGTAGAGACCATGGGGACCCTACCTGTCTGACCGGGTGTCCCTGTGGTCTGTGCAGGTCTGTGGTCGTTCATCTGGTTCGTGGGCTTCTGTTTTCTGGCCAATCAGTGGCAGGCTTCCGAAGAGGAGGACAACCCGCTGAACGAGGGCGCTGACGCCGCCAGAGCCGCCATTGTCTTCTCTTTTTTCTCCATCTTCACTTGGGTACGTACCTGAAGCACCTGAACAGCTGAAGAACCAGACTCTGTGTCTTTGTGCGTGTTGCGACTTCCATATCACACATGTATCACGCCTACATGTCTACACACACACTCGATGCGAAATCACAGCGGGCGACACGAATGACGGGAGTGACAAGCCTGCAGCTCCAGTTAGCACAGACTGTAGCTCCAGTTAGCTCCAGTGAGCACAGACTGCAGCTCCAGTTAGCACAGACTGCAGCTCCAGTTAGCACAGACTGTAGCTCCAGTTAGCTCCAGTGAGCACAGACTGCAGCTCCAGTTAGCACAGACTGTAGCTCCAGTTAGCACAGACTGCAGCTCCAGTTAGCACAGACTGCAGCTCCAGTTAGCACAGACTGTAGCTCCAGTTAGCTCCAATTAGCACAGACTGTAGCTCCAGTTAGCTCCAGTTAGCACAGACTGCAGCTCCAGTTAGCACAGACTGTAGCTCCAGTTAGCTCCAGTTAGCACAGACTGTAGCTCCAGTTAGCTCCAGTTAGCACAGACTGCAGCTCCAGTTAGCACAGACTGCAGCTCCAGTTAGCACAGACTGTAGCTCCAGTTAGCTCCAGTGAGCATAGACTGTAGCTCCAGTTAGCTCCAGTTAGCACAGACTGTAGCTCCAGTTAGCACAGACTGCAGCTCCAGTTAGCTCCAGTTAGCACAGACTGCAGCTCCAGTACACATCAGTACCGTGTTTAACAGTAACGTGAATGAATAAAAATAATCTGGCAAGCAAACTTGTGCTTGTAAGGTGAGGCGAATGTTCACCTTTAGTGTATCGGCCATGTTTTTTTTCAGGTTCTTCTCAATGTAACCCTTTATAGGGCACTCAGTGAAATACTTAGAGATTCCAGATTTGAACCCTAGACCATCACTGGTGCTCATTACAAGACTTGTTTAATTTAGTGAGATTTTCAAAAAAAAATGTAGCGTTATGGTGAAAATCAAGGTCAGTGAAGTCACCATATATGGTTTCTTGCTGGTCTGTCATGTAGCCTGATTGTGGCTGATTGGCTTGGAGAAACCTGGTAGTTCTACTGCCTCATGGTGAGTTAAGGGGGGGCATTTTGACCTCCCACTAAAGTTACCAAATGTGGTCCCTTGCCCTATGAAGGGTTAATTCTGATTTTAAATCACTGGACTTGAAAGGAGGCAAAGAGACACATCCTGCTCACACTGAAGACAGTACTAGTACTATTAGTAGTAGTACTGCTGATGATGCTAATAGTAGTACTGCTAATGATGCTAGTAGTAGTACTGCTGATGATGCTAGTGGTAGTACTGCTGATGATGCTAGTGGTAGTACTGCTGATGATGCTAGTAGTAGTACTGCTACTGATGCTAGTGGTAGTACTACTACTGATGCTAGTGGTAGTACTGCTGACGATGCTAGTGGTAGTACTGCTGACGATGCTAGTAGTAGTACTGCTGACGATGCTAGTAGTAGTACTGCTAATGATGCTAGTGGTAGTACTACTACTGATGCTAGTGGTAGTACTGCTAATGATGCTAGTGGTAGTACTGCTGATGATGCTAGTGGTAGTACTGCTGATGATGCTAGTAGTAGTACTGCTACTGATGCTAGTGGTAGTACTGCTAATGATGCTAGTGGTAGTACTACTAATGATGCTAGTGGTAGTACTGCTACTGATGCTAGTGGTAGTACTGCTAATGATGCTAGTGGTAGTACTACTACTACTACAGCAAACAGAAACATTAAACTCACATGATGTTTTCTTCTCTGTGTTCATGTTTTTATGCGTGTGTGTGTTACTCTGTGTGTGTGTGTGTTACTGTGTGTGTGTGTGTTACTGTGTGATACTCTGTGTGTGTGTGTGTGTGTGTGTGTGTGTGTGTGTGTTACTGTGTGTGTGTGTGTTACTGTGTGTGTGTGTGTTACTGTGTGATACTCTGTGTGTGTGTTACTGTGTGTGTGTGTGTGTGTGTGTGTGTTACTGTGTGATACTCTGTGTGTGTGTGTGTGTGTGTGTTACTGTGTGATACTCTGTGTGTGTGTGTGTGTGTGTGTGTGTGTGTGTGTTACTGTGTGATACTCTGTGTGTGTGTGTGTGTGTGTGTTACTGTGTGTGTGTGTGTGTGTGTGTGTTACTCTGTGATACTCTGTGTGTGTGTGTGTGTGTGTGTGTGTGTGTGTGTGTGTGTGTGATACTCTGTGTTACTCTGTGTGTGTGTATGTGTGTGTTACTGTGTGTGTGTGTGTGTGTTTGTGTATGTGTGTGTGTGTGTGTGTGTGTGTTACTCTGTGTGTTACTCCGTGTGTGTGTGTGTGTTACTCTGTGTGTGTGTGTGTTACTCTGTGTGTGTGTGTGTGTGTGTGTGTGTTTGTGTGTGTGTGTGTGTGTGTGTGTGTTACTCTGTGTGTTACTCTCTGTGTGTGTGTGTGTATGTGTGTTACTCTGTGTTACTCTGTGTGTGTGTGTGTGTGTGTGTGTATGTTTGTGTATGTGTGTGTGTGTGTGTGTGTGTGTGTGTGTGTGTGTGTGTTACTCTGTGTGTTACTCTGTGTGTGTGTGTTACTCTGTGTGTGTGTGTGTGTGTGTGTGTTACTCTGTGTGATACTGTGTGTGTGTGTTACTCTGTGTGATACTGTGTGTGTGTGTGTGTGTGTGTGTGTGTGTGTTACTCTGTGTTACTCTGTGTGATACTCTGTGTGTGTGTGTGTGTGTGTGTGTGTGTGTTACTCTGTGTGATACTCTGTGTGTGTGTGTGTTACTCTGTGTGTGTGTGTGTGTGTGTGTTACTCTGTGTGATACTCTGTGTGTGTGTGTGTGTGTGTGTGTTACTGTGTGTGATACTCTGTGTGTGTGTGTGTGTGTGTGCATGTGTTACTGTGTGTGATACTCTGTGTGTGTGTGTGTGTGTGTGTGTGTGTGTGTGTGTGTGTGTGTGTGTGTTACTGTGTGTGATACTCTGCATGTGTGTGTGTGTGTGTGTGTGTTACTCTGTGATACTCTGTGTGTGTTACTCTGTGTGATACTCTGTGTGTGTGTGTGTGTGTGTGTGTGTGTTACTGTGTGTGATACTCTGTGTGTGTGTGTGTGTGTGTTACTCTGTGTGTGTGTGTGTGTGTGTGTGTGTGTGTGTTACTCTGTGTGTGTTACTCTGTGTTACTCTGTGTGTGTGTGTGTGTGTGTGTGTGTGTGTTACTCTGTGTGTTACTCTGTGTGTGTGTGTGTGTGTGTGTGTGTTACTGTGTGTGATACTCTGTGTGTGTGTGTGTGTGTGTGTGTTACTCTGTGTGTGTGTGTGTGTGTGTGTGTGTGTGTGTGTGTTACTCTGTGTGTGTTACTCTGTGTGTTACTCTGTGTGTGTGTGTGTGTGTGTGTGTGTGTGTGTTACTCTGTGTGTGTTACTCTGTGTTACTCTGTGTGTGTGTGTGTGTGTGTGTGTGTGTGTTACTCTGTGTGTTACTCTGTGTGTGTGTGTGTGTGTGTGTGTGTTACTGTGTGTGATACTCTGTGTGTGTGTGTGTGTGTGTGTGTTACTCTGTGTGTGTGTGTGTGTGTGTGTGTGTGTGTGTGTGTTACTCTGTGTGTGTTACTCTGTGTTACTCTGTGTGTGTGTGTGTGTGTGTGTGTTACTCTGTGTGTTACTCTGTGTGTGTGTGTGTGTGTGTGTGTGTGTGTGTGTGTTACTCTGTGTGTTACTCTGTGTGTGTGTGTGTGTGTGTGTGTGTGTAGGGAGGTCTCACTCTGCTGTCTCTGGAGCGTCTGAAGAGAGTCTCCTTTGAAGAAGAATACAACAAACTGTTCAGCCCCCCCCTCGCCTGAAATACCCCCCACACTCCACACACACACACACACGCCTAACTTCACCTCTCTCCTCCAGCCAATCGGAGACAAGCGTTCCTGTTCTTCCTCATCAGCCCAGTCTGGACTCTGATTGGCTGATCTAAGTGCCCGTCACCCAAAGTGCCTTCCTGTTGCCATGGCAACAGAGTGACGTTGTTTTCCTCTTCAGATGTGTCGGAGCTGACTGACTGCTTGATTGTTGTTGTTGTTGTTGTTATCGTCATGTGTACGATGATGTCATCATGTGATGTGGTTATTGACGATGATGATCTGTGATGAAGATTAAAGATTTGAACCCTGACACTGAGTGGTTAATGGACTCTGCCCCCTCCCCACACACACACACTGCAGCTCCAGTGTGAGGTCACTCTGACGGTGATGTCAGAGGATGCATTGTTCTCAGACCTTATTGATTAGTGTGACATCTCAGAGACAGTGGACCTGATCAGAGCCGTTAATCAATACAATGAAACTGATTTTATCGAAGATTCAACCGTGAGGACCATGTAGCCATGGCGACCGTGATGACGAGGCATCCGAACATCGCAGTTAAACTGTGAGGTCACTCACAAACAGGAAGTGACGTGCTGCCCAACAGCTAGGACAGAGCAGACCAATAATCAATCACCTGATCAGTAAAACAGCAGAAAACCTAGTCTACGACACACAGAGCAAACCCTTAATGTAGTAACACTTAATGTAGAAACCCTTAATGTAGTAACACTTAATGTAGAAACCCTTAATGTAGTAACACTTAATGTAGTAACACTTAATGTAGAAACCCTTAATGTAGTAACACTTAATGTAGTAACACTTAATGTAGAAACCCTTAATGTAGTAACACTTAATGTAGTAACCCTTAATGTAGTAACACTTAATGTAGTAACACTTAATGTAGAAACCCTTAATGTAGTAACACTTAATGTAGTAACACTTAATGTAGAAACCCTTAATGTAGTAACACTTAATGTAGTAACACTTAATGTAGAAACCCTTAATGTAGTAGCACTTAATGTAGTGACACTTAATGTAGAAACCCTTAATGTAGTGACACTTAATGTAGTGACCCTTAATGTAGTAACACTTAATGTAGAAACCCTTAATGTAGAAACCCTTAATGTAGTAACCCTTAATGTAGAAACCCTTAATGTAGAAACCCTTAATGTAGTAACACTTAATGTAGTAACACTTAATGTAGAAACCCTTAATGTAGTAACACTTAATGTAGTAACACTTAATGTAGAAACCCTTAATGTAGTAACACTTAATGTAGTAACACTTAATGTAGAAACCCTTAATGTAGTAACACTTAATGTAGTAACACTTAATGTAGAAACCCTTAATGTAGTAACACTTAATGTAGTAACCCTTAATGTAGTAACACTTAATGTAGTAACACTTAATGTAGAAACCCTTAATGTAGTAACACTTAATGTAGTAACACTTAATGTAGAAACCCTTAATGTAGTAACACTTAATGTAGTAA
Source organism: Pempheris klunzingeri (assembly GCF_042242105.1). Classification (NCBI taxonomy): domain Eukaryota; kingdom Metazoa; phylum Chordata; class Actinopteri; order Acropomatiformes; family Pempheridae; genus Pempheris; species Pempheris klunzingeri. The sequence continues at coordinate 279,237 of NC_092028.1, forward strand.
CAATGTAGAAACCCTTAATGTAGTAACACTTAATGTAGTAACACTTCATGTAGAAACCCTTAATGTAGTAACACTTAATGTAGAAACCCTTAATGTAGAAACCCTTAATGTAGTAACCCTTAATGTAGAAACCCTTAATGTAGTAACACTTAATGTAGTAACACTTAATGTAGAAACCCTTAATGTAGTAACCCTTAATGTAGTAACCCTTAATGTAGAAACCCTTAATGTAATAACCCTTAATGTAGAAACGCTTAATGTTTAAACCCTTAATGTAGGAACCCTTAATGTAGAAACCCTTAACGTTTAAACCCATAATGTAGAGACCCTTAACGTTTAAATCCTTAATGTAGAAACACTTAATGTAGTAACACTTAATGTAGTAACAATGTAGAAACCCTTAATGTAGTAACACTTCATGTAGAAACCCTTAATGTAGTAACACTTAATGTAGAAACCCTTAATGTAGTAACACTTAATGTAGTAACCCTTAATGTAGAAACCCTTAATGTAGTAACACTTAATGTAGTAACACTTAATGTAGAAACCCTTAATGTAGTAACACTTAATGTAGAAACGCTTAATGTAGTAACACTTAATGTAGAAACACTTAATGTAGTAACCCTTAATGTAGAAACGCTTAATCTAGTAACCCCTAATGTAGAAACCCTTAATGTAGAAACCCTTAACGTTTAAACCCTTAATGTAGAGACCCTTAACGTTTAAATCCTTAATGTAGAAACACTTAATGTAGAAACCCTTAATGTAGTAACAATGTAGAAACCCTTAATGTAGTAACCCTTAATGTAGTAACACTTAATGTAGAAACCCTTAATGTAGAAACCCTTAATGTAGAAACGCTTAATGTAGTAACCCTTAATGTAGAAACCCTTAATGTAGAAACCCTTAACATTTAAACCCATAATGTAGAGACCCTTAACGTTTAAATCCTTAATGTAGAAACACTTAATGTAGTAACCCTTAATGTAGTAACAATGTAGAAACCCTTAATGTAGTAACACTTAATGTAGTAACACTTAATGTAGTAACAATGTAGAAACCCTTAATGTAGTAACACTTAATGTAGTAACACTTCATGTAGAAACCCTTAATGTAGTAACACTTAATGTAGAAACCCTTAATGTAGAAACCCTTAATGTAGAAACGCTTAATGTTTAAACCCTTAATGTAGGAACCCTTAATGTAGAAACCCTTAACATTTAAACCCATAATGTAGAGACCCTTAACGTTTAAATCCTTAATGTAGAAACACTTAATGTAGTAACCCTTAATGTAGTAACAATGTAGAAACCCTTAATGTAGTAACACTTAATGTAGTAACACTTAATGTAGTAACAATGTAGAAACCCTTAATGTAGTAACACTTAATGTAGTAACACTTCATGTAGAAACCCTTAATGTAGTAACACTTAATGTAGAAACCCTTAATGTAGAAACCCTTAATGTAGTAACCCTTAATGTAGAAACCCTTAATGTAGTAACACTTAATGTAGTAACACTTAATGTAGAAACCCTTAATGTAGTAACACTTAATGTAGTAACACTTAATGTAGAAACGCTTAATGTAGTAACACTTAATGTAGAAACGCTTAATGTAGAAACCCTTAATGTAGAAATGCTTAATGTTTAAACCCTTAATGTAGAAACGCTTAATGTAGTAACCCTTAATGTAGAAACCCTTAATGTAGAAACGCTTAACGTTTAAACCCTTAATGTAGAGACCCTTAACGTTTAAATCCTTAATGTAGAAACACTTAATGTAGTAACACTTAATGTAGTAACACTTAATGTAGTAACAATGTAGAAACCCTTAATGTAGTAACACTTAATGTAGTAACAATGTCGAAACCCTTAATGTAGTAACCCTTAATGTAGAAACCCTTAATGTAATAACACTTAATGTAGTAACACTTAATGTAGTAACACTTAATGTAGAAACCCTTAATGTAATAACACTTAATGTAGAAACACTTAATGTAGTAACACTTAATGTAGTAACACTTAATGTAGAAACCCTTAATGTAGAAACGCTTAATGTAGAAACCCTTAATGTTTAAACCCTTAATGTAGAAACGCTTAATGTTTAAACCCTTAATGTAGAAACCCTTAATGTAGAAACCCTTAATGTAGAAACGCTTAATGTAGAAACCCTTAATGTTTAAACCCTTAATGTAGAAACGCTTAATGTTTAAACCCTTAATGTAGAAACCCGTAATGTAGAAACGCTTAATGTTTAAACCCTTAATGTAGAAACGCTTAATGTTTAAACCCTTAATGTAGAAACCCGTAATGTAGAAACGCTTAATGTTTAAACCCTTAATGTAGAACCGCTTAATGTTTAAACCCTTAATGTAGAAACCCTTAATGTAGAAACGCTTAATGTTTAAACCCTTAATGTAGAAACCCTTAACGTTTAAACCCTTATTATAGACTATATAACTATTTATAAGCCCTTAAACTCATGTGTACGTATAAGCAGAAATAAAAGCACTGTTCTAACTTTATTCCACACATGATGAAATGAACACGTTCAGCAGTCTGTTGCCATGGAAACGTGTCGCATGCTGACAGGTGCCTGAAGAGGATGTTCACCTGTAAACATAGAAAAATGTGACAGGAAGTTTTGACTGGAATCTTCCTTTAAGAGGGAGCGGCTGCTGATTGGCTGTGTGATGGTAATGAAGGTTTTTTCTGAGTGTGTTAATAAAGTTTTCTGCTTTTAATCCTCAGGCCGCCCAATGTCTGCTGGCTGTCCACCGCTTCAAACTGGGCGCCGATTCGGTCACGTTCAGTCAGGACTACGTCGACCCCGACCAACAGGAAGCTTTGCACGAAGCCCCGCCCACCGAGGAGTAGAGGGGCGGGGCTTACGTTCTGACGCAGTGATAGACACACTGATGCGTTCAGGGACTCAGTGTGGAGGGACGCCAGGACACGGACGACAGCAGCAATATATGACATCATAGCCTGATGATTGGGGGGCGTGGTCTGTGTGTCAGCAGCCAATCAGAGTCCAGAAGTAATACGCTAGTGTAACTGAAAGGGGGAGCTCATTCAAAAACAACAACTTTATTAACCACCACAATAGCTCGTTGGCGTCGGGTGCCCAGGGAACTTGATATTTCACCTGGGGGGAGAACCTTGATGGCGGTGGCTCCCTGCGGATTGTCTTGATGCTGTTTGGATGATGTTTTAACAGAACCAGTCCAGCTAACCAGAGGAGAGGAAACACTTCCTGTCCTCAGACGGGGGCGGAAGATCAGTCATGGTCTGTCTGACGCTAAATGTACTAAAACACCCGTCGTTGTAAGCTGGCTCGTTAGCAACAAAGGTTAACAAGCTGGTTAGTTAATATTCCCTTTAATGCCAGACTAGTAACATGTTATCAATATATCAGTATAAGCCAGTAAACCTGTTAACCTAGTAGATAGAGACAGGTTTTGGCGCCAAGCGACTGATTCTGATTGGACGGACTGGACGCCGTGGTCAGGATCCAGATCTGAAACACATCCAGGGGTTTTATTCAGTTATTTAAAGTTTAAGTTTAAAGATTAATGTTAAATGAAGATGAGAAAAAGCAGAAAAAATCAAAGCCATGGTGACATCCTGGTTACTGTCCCTATCACAATTAAAGCCCCTTCACAATAAAAGCCTAAAAATAAATTCTCAAGCCTGTAGAAAAAGTTGATGTCTAGACGGTGAGCTAGCTTTGTTTGATCAGGTTTTGTTTCAGGAATTAGTTTTAAGGAATGTTTTAAAGTTGTGTTGTAGCGCCACCTGTTGTTAAGTTTGAGTTACAAGAACAACCAAGAGAAAAAGTCATTAGAAAAACTTGCAACCAAGCAATTTTATCCGGCAGCTGCTAACAGCTAATCCTACAAGCTAATGCTAACAGCTATGGTTTTACCCTCTTCAGCTCAGTGAACTGGACTCTGATTGGCTGGGGCGTCGTCCTGGATACTGTTTCATGTGTGTCGATGGTAATAAAATAATAAAGTCTGTCTGCACTCACTTTGGTTTTTTCAAAAACTTTATTGAACATTAAACATGTACAACAGAACAGAAGCAGCTTAAAAACAAATGAAGAGTTTTGAGAAAATCTGCTGCAGCTAAACCAGTGAAGGGTCACGTGACCCCCGGGAGTCCCCCCCACCTCATCGATCAGCTGATGAGGAAAGTCTTTGTTGGTTTCTTAGTGTCTGATGTGAGAAAATGTTACATAAAACAAGCCGTCAGTCAGTGTCAATAATTGGCTGATCGATACAGACCCGAGCAGGAACAGGGCTCTCTTCATCGTCCAGCAGCTGAATCACCACCCGGCACCCACAGACCAGCGTCCAGTCAACTCTCAGCTCATTGAAATGTCCTGTTAAGACTGCAGGTGACTCAGCTCCCTGATCGCAGGTGGTCGCAGCTTTTCCAGGTGCTGGCTGATCTGCAGGTATTCATGGCCTCCTGTGAGTCAGACTGCAGGCTGAGTCAGAGTGTTTACTGTCTGAACTGGAGCCAAAGTGAAAGTGAAACTGAGTGCTGACCTGGTTTGACTCCTTGGTCTGAACACGACAAACACACCTGAAACACACAGGTGAGGAAGAATCTCTCCCCACTGGACCGCAGGCCGCAGGGACATTGGTGGTCCTGGTTTGGCTTTGTGGAACCAGAACCAGGACCTCCTCTGATTGGTTAGATTTAGACAGGACCCTCCTCTGATTGGTCGGGTTTAGACAGGACCCTCCTCAGATTGGTCGGGTTCAGACAGGACCCTCCTCTGATTGGTCGGGTTCAGACAGGACCCTCCTCTGATTGGTCAGTGACCCTCTTCCTGGTGTATCTTCCTCTAAATGGACCATCACTGACAGTAAACTAGAGACTGAGAGCAGAAACTGTTCAGCTGATAAATCAGGAGAGAAGTCGCCTCATTTCCTCATTGACTTCCATCCAATCAGACTCACTTTCAATCAGACCACTGTTCAGCCCCAGAGGACACGACACTCTTCATATAAACTGATACTGACCAATCAGAGGACGCTTCTTTATAGACTGATACCGACCAATCAGAGGACGCTTCTTTATACAGACTGATACCGACCAATCAAAGGACGCTTCTTTACACGGACTGATACCGACCAATCAGAGGACGCTTCTTTACACGGACTGATACCGACCAATCAGAGGACGCTTCTTTACACGGACTGATACCGACCAATCAGAGGACGCTTCTTTACACGGACTGATACCGACCAATCAGAGGACGCTTCTTCATACGGACTGATATCGACCAATCAGAGGACGCTTCTTTACACAGACTGATACCGACCAATCAGAGGACGCTTCTTCATACGGACTGATACCGACCAATCAGAGGACGCTTCTTTATACAGACTGATACCGACCAATCAGAGGACGCTTCTTTATAGACTGATACCGACCAATCAGAGGACGCTTCTTTATAAGACTGATACAACCAATCACAGGACGCTTCTTTATACAGACTGATACCGACCAATCAGAGGATGCTTCTTTACACAGACTGATACCGACCAATCACAGGACGCTTCTTTATAGACTGATACCGACCAATCAGAGGACGCTTCTTTACACAGACTGATACCGACCAATCAGAGGACGCTTCTTTATAGACTTATACCGACCAATCAGAGGACGCTTCTTTATAAGACTGATACCGACCAATCAGAGGACACTTCTTTACACAGACTGATACCGACCGATCAGAGGACGCTTCTTTACAGACTGATACCGACCAATCAGAGGACACTTCTTTATACAGACTGATACCGACCAATCAGAGGACACTTCTTTATACAGACTGATACCGACCAATCAGAGGACACTTCTTTACGCAGACTGATACCGACCGATCAGAGGACGCTTCTTTACAGACTGATACCGACCAATCAGAGGACGCTTCTTTACACAGACTGATACCGACCAATCAGAGGACGCTTCTTTACAGACTGATACCGACCAATCAGAGGACACTTCTTTATACAGACTGATACCGACCAATCAGAGGACACTTCTTTGCGCAGACTGATACCGACCGATCAGAGGACGCTTCTTTACAGACTGATACCGACCAATCAGAGGACGCTTCTTGACACAGACTGATACCGACCGATCAGAGGACGCTTCTTTACACAGACTGATACCGACCGATCAGAGGACGCTTCTTTACACAGACTGATACCGACCAATCAGAGGACGCTTCTTTATACAGACTGATACCGACCGATCAGAGGACGCTTCTTTATACAGACTGATACCGACCGATCAGAGGACGCTTCTTTACACAGACTGATACTGACCGATCAGAGGACGCTTCTTTACACAGACTGATACCGACCAATCAGAGGACGCTTCTTTATACAGACTGATACCGACCAATCAGAGGACGCTTCTTGACACGGACTGATACCGACCAATCAGAGGACGCTTCTTTACACGGACTGATACCGACCAATCAGAGGACGCTTCTTTACAGACTGATACCGACCAATCAGAGGACGCTTCTTTACACGGACTGATACCGACCAATCAGAGGACGCTTCTTTACACGGACTGATACCGACCAATCAGAGGACGCTTCTTTATAGACTGATACCGACCAATCAGAGGACGCTTCTTTATAGACTGATACCGACCAATCAGAGGACGCTTCTTTACAGACTGATACCGACCAATCAGAGGACGCTTCTTTACAGACTGATACCGACCAATCAGAGGACGCTTCTTTATAGACTGATACCGACCAATCAGAGGACACTTCTTTACAGACTGATACCGACCAATCAGAGGACGCTTCTTTATAGACTGATACCGACCAATCAGAGGACGCTTCTTTACGCGGACTGATACCGACCAATCAGAGGACGCTTCTTTACACGGACTGATACCGACCAATCAGAGGACGCTTCTTTATAGACTGATACCGACCAATCAGAGGACGCTTCTTTATACAGACTGATACCGACCAATCAGAGGACGCTTCTTTATACAGACTGATACCGACCAATCAGAGGACGCTTCTTTACGCGGACTGATACCGACCAATCAGAGGACGCTTCTTTACGCAGACTGATACCGACCAATCAGAGGACACTTCTTTACACGGACTGATACCGACCAATCAGAGGACGCTTCTTTACAGACTGATACCGACCAATCAGAGGACGCTTCTTTACAGACTGATACCGACCAATCAGAGGACGCTTCTTTATAGACTGATACCGACCAATCAGAGGACGCTTCTTTACAGACTGATACCGACCAATCAGAGGACGCTTCTTTACAGACTGATACCGACCAATCAGAGGACGCTTCTTTATAGACTGATACCGACCAATCAGAGGACGCTTCTTTATAGACTGATACCGACCAATCAGAGGACGCTTCTTTACGCGGACTGATACCGACCAATCAGAGGACGCTTCTTTACAGACTGATACCGACCAATCAGAGGACGCTTCTTTATAGACTGATACCGACCAATCAGAGGACGCTTCTTTACAGACTGATACCGACCAATCAGAGGACGCTTCTTTATAGACTGATACCGACCAATCAGAGGACGCTTCTTTACGCGGACTGATACCGACCAATCAGAGGACGCTTCTTTACAGACTGATACCGACCAATCAGAGGACGCTTCTTTATAGACTGATACCGACCAATCAGAGGACGCTTCTTTATACAGACTGATACCGACCAATCAGAGGACGCTTCTTTACAGACTGATACCGACCAATCAGAGGACGCTTCTTTATAGACTGATACCGACCAATCAGAGGACGCTTCTTTATAGACTGATACCGACCAATCAGAGGACGCTTCTTTACAGACTGATACCGACCAATCAGAGGACGCTTCTTTATAGACTGATACCGACCAATCAGAGGACGCTTCTTTATAGACTGATACCGACCAATCAGAGGACGCTTCTTTACGCGGACTGATACCGACCAATCAGAGGACGCTTCTTTACGCGGACTGATACCGACCAATCAGAGGACGCTTCTTTACAGACTGATACCGACCAATCAGAGGACGCTTCTTTATAGACTGATACCGACCAATCAGAGGACGCTTCTTTACAGACTGATACCGACCAATCAGAGGACGCTTCTTTACAGACTGATACCGACCGATCAGAGGACGCTTCTTTACGCGGACTGATACCGACCGATCAGAGGACGCTTCTTTATGCGGACTGATACTGACCAATCAGAGGACGCTTCTTTATAGACTGATACCAACCAATCAGAGGACGCTTCTTTACACGGACTGATACCGACCTATCAGAGGACGCTTCTTTACACAGACTGATACCGACCGATCAGAGGACGCTTCTTTATACAGACTGATACCGACCAATCAGAGGACGCTTCTTTATAGACTGATACCGACCAATCAGAGGACGCTTCTTTATACAGACTGATACCGACCAATCAGAGGACGCTTCTTTATACAGACTGATACCGACCAATCAGAGGACGCTTCTTTACATGGACTGATACCGACCAATCAGAGGACGCTTCTTTACAGACTGATACCGACCAATCAGAGGACGCTTCTTTACACAGACTGATACCGACCAATCAGAGGACGCTTCTTTATAGACTGATACCGACCAATCAGAGGACGCTTCTTTACAGACTGATACCGATCAATCAGAGGACGCTTCTTTACAGACTGATACCGACCAATCAGAGGACGCTTCTTTACAGACTGATACCGACCAATCAGAGGACGCTTCTTTACACAGACTGATACCGACCAATCAGAGGACGCTTCTTTATAGACTGATACCGACCAATCAGAGGACGCTTCTTTATACAGACTGATACCGACCAATCAGAGGACGCTTCTTTATACAGACTGATACCGACCAATCAGAGGACGCTTCTTTATAGACTGATACCGACCAATCAGAGGACGCTTCTTTATACAGACTGATACCGACCAATCAGAGGACGCTTCTTTATAGACTGATACCGACCAATCAGAGGACGCTTCTTTATAGACTGATACCGACCAATCAGAGGACGCTTCTTTATAGACTGATACCGACCAATCAGAGGACGCTTCTTTACACAGACTGATACCGACCAATCAGAGGACGCTTCTTTATAGACTGATACTGACCAATCAGAGGACGCTTCTTTACACAGACTGATACCGACCAATCAGAGGACGCTTCTTTACAGACTGATACCGATCAATCAGAGGACGCTTCTTTACAGACTGATACCGACCAATCAGAGGACGCTTCTTTATAGACTGATACCGACCAATCAGAGGACGCTTCTTTATACAGACTGATACCGACCAATCAGAGGACGCTTCTTTATACAGACTGATACCGACCAATCAGAGGACGCTTCTTTATAGACTGATACCGACCAATCAGAGGACGCTTCTTTATACAGACTGATACCGACCAATCAGAGGACGCTTCTTTATAGACTGATACCGACCAATCAGAGGACGCTTCTTTACATGGACTGATACTGACCAATCAGAGGACGCTTCTTTATAGACTGATACCGACCAATCAGAGGACACTTCTTTACACAGACTGATACCGACCAATCAGAGGACACTTCTTTATACAGACTGATACCGACCAATCAGAGGACGCTTCTTTATAGACTGATACTGACCAATCAGAGGACGCTTCTTTACACAGACTGATACCGACCAATCAGAGGACGCTGACACAGAGTGCATGGTAAATAATCTTCAAACTGTCAGAGACTTTTCATGATGCTTTAATCTGACTGATTCTCAAATAATCAGAAACACTGAGATACAAAAATACAAAAATACAAAATTCTCATAATAAATAGTTAGATAAATAAATAAATAAATAAATCTGGTCTATCAAAAGACTGTAATTAGTGGGCGTGGCCTCTGTCATCTGTGGGTGTGGCCCCTTTCTTCAGTGGGCGTGGTCTCTCCAGGTGAAGCAGGTGCGGTGGTTGAGAATGGCGGCCTCTAGGACGCGGAGCAGATCTCTCCTCAGAGCCATCCAACCACAGACAGCGCTGTCCTGTGTGACACACAGAGAGACCCGCCCCCTCAGCTCCACACACTGACTGACAGACTGATCACAGGTGAGCTACAGGTGACAGGAAGTGATGAGGAGTGTTTGTGTTGTTACCTGCTGCTGTAGATGCACCGTCACATTACTGAAGTAAGACGATAAAACATCTGAACCATCGACACCAGGCAACTGGAGAGAGAGAGACAGGTCAGGCGTGCAGACAGACAGGTGAGCAGAGAACAGGTGTGCAGATAGACAGGTGAGCAGAGAGACAGATACTCACACAGCTTCCCTCCTCCAGCAGTCGGTTCTGCAGGTTTTTGAAGTTGTCAAGTTTCTGGTTGTCCCAGGTGACTCCGCCCTCTCCGACAGGTAGGTCATGATCCTCAAATATTTGCTCCACCTCCTGCAGTGACTCATACACCACCCATAATGCTCGGCGGCACTTCAGGGAACCAATCAGTCAGTGTTAACAAACAGGCTAAGAGTTCAAAAGGTCTTTAAATATGAAAGCAGCTCTGTGATTGGCTTAGAGGCTCAGATAAGGTCAGAGGTTACCTGAGGGTGATTGGATGTGGCAGCGGGGAAGGCGGAGCCTGGAAAGGAGATGTTGGCATTGTATATCATGCAGTGAACAGGATACGTTCCCCCCTACAGGACAGACAGGAAACAGTACAAATTATATAAACTGCTGACATGATAACAGCCGTTAATGCTAAACTACTGAAAGTTACTGGCCTGGCTAACAGTGGCTAATGCTAATATTAACATAGAGAGTTCCTGGCCTGGCTAACAGTGGCTAATGCTAATATTAACACAGAGAGTTCCTGGCCTGACATCAATTAAAATGTGAGCTGAAGTGTCAAAGAATAAAGATCAGTTTAGGTGTGAAAGCAGCTGAAGAGGCAGAGGTGAAGGGGGTGTGGGGGGTTGGGGGTTAAGTTTAAAGGTCATAGCTCGCACCAGGTCTCTGAGCAAGTGGTGGGCAGACTGGATCAGGTCTCCCTGCAGCCGACAGGCCGGCCTGGCCTCCAGCATCAGCTTGAGGCTGCAGAGCTGCAGCAGCACGAGGAGGGCTGAGGAGAGCGCCATGGTCCTGATTCTAGTCCTGATCCTGGTCCTGGTCCTGGTCCTGGTCCTAATTTTCCTGGTGGTTTTTGTGTCCTGAGGACGTGAAACAGACTCCAGTTTTAGTTGCTATTCTACAGAAACACTGAAACCTGATGAGCTTCAAAAACCATCACCTGAAGTGGGTTCTAGTCTTGGTTCTGGTCCTGGTTCTAGTCCCGGGTTCTGGTCCTGGTACCGGTCTGGTATGAGATGCTTCAGGTGAGCCGTGTGAGCCAGTAACCTCAGGTAACCTGTAGCAGAGGGGAGCAGATTGGCTGGCTGTCAGGACCAATCAGCCAATGAGAAGCAGTGTACCTGTGTGAGTCATCAGACCACAGAGACCTGGACCAGGTCTCCTCCGCCATGTGAGTCAGTGCAGGTTTAGTCAGGTTTCTAACCACAGCTCACTCATTCATTTTAGATCAAACACTTGACGACCAACAAACTTAAGTTCCTAACTTTCTCGTCTCGTCAGTGTTACACGTGTGTGAATAGCGTATTTATTCTTATTGTTCATATTATTCCATTAATTAACAATCCGTCAGTCACATACGAGGAAAAAGTTCGTTAACTTTATTTCTTTGTGAGTCTGAACAACTTTGTTTTCAACATCGTGGACAATAAAGTTTCAAATGATACTGACAAGCTGCTGTCTGGTCACTAATTGATCAGAGCCATTGATCAATCATAAAAAACTGTGTTAGTTAAGCAGTGTTGGTTAAACTGTGTTGGTTAAACAATGTTGGTTAAACTGTGTTGGTTAAACAGTGTTGGTTAAACTGTGTTGGTTAAACAGGAGAGAGGTCGGAGAGAATTCAGCTTTAAGTGTCTTAGCTGAAAACTGAAAACTGAGCAGAGTGACGCTTCAGGATGCTGAGATCACTTCACTGCAGTAACAGTAGTACTAGTACGCAGTGAAAAGATCCTGTTCTAACACTTCACTGCAGTAACAGTAGTACTAGTACGCAGTGAAAAGATCCTGTTCTAACACTTCACCGCAGTAACAGTAGTACTAGTACGCAGTGAAAGAATCCTGTTCTAACACTTCACCGCAGTAACAGTAGTACTAGTACGCAGTGAAAGAATCCTGTTCTAGTACTCGTACTCCGTCAGTATCAGGCTGTAGCTGACGGTTGTTTCCAGTCTGGACTGGTGTCACAGTGATCCAGAGTGGCTCCATGATGAACCAGCAGTCCACGGCGTTAAAGGGGCATTCAGTGGTTTTAAACCTGGGTCCTATTTCCACACAGTTTGGTGTCCAGTTGGCTGGTAGCTACAAATGAACCAGACTCCATTGACTAAAACTGTGATTTTAGATGAGAGACCTCAGGAGCTGCTGCCTCCATACAAGAACCTCTGACTTGTACTTCGGTACAGTGTTTGTGTAAAAGTACTCCGTACCTCTCCAGCTCCGATGAATAAACTTCATCATTTGATGGAATAATAATGAACATGAAATCATCTGTGTGATAACCTTTAAACTCCCCAAAGCATCAATAAACCAATGAAATAACAAATCAATAATTCCAAAGGAATCACATTTATTTTTCATTCTTTTTAAATATAGATCAGTGAGTTAGCTAGTTAGTGAGTTAGTACATTATTTCTAAGAACAGATAAAAAAATAAACCCACCGTGAGAGTGTTTGTGTGTCTGCTGAAGGTCCTGGAGGTCCTAGAGGTTCTGGAGGTCCTGGAGGTACTGGCCTGTGTGATCTGGTCTGTGTGATCCGGTCTGTGTGATCTGGTCTGTGTTGTTGCATCTCAGTCATCTTGTGGTTTAAATAAAGCTTCATCTTGGACAGAAACTGAAACTCTGAGGTTGTCAAAGCAAAATCAGAGCAACAATTTCCACCAAATTTGAAAAATTCCCTCATCAGCACCACACAGTCACCCCCCTGTAACCTCCCCCCTCCCCTCACCCTGTCACCCTTCCACAGGGTGCCAGGCTGGGGTGAGGTCTGTTTCTGTGACTGTCACCACAGAAGAAAAAGCCAATCACAAACACACACACTACTGGCCAAAGGTGAGTGGACACCTGACCACTTTCTGTCCCACCACACCGTGTCAGCTGGTTCCCCTAAAAGCACTCTGGGTAAACAAACCCCCTCGAAATTAATTCTGAACAGAAACCCATGTTGAGGGGATCTTCACAGCCCCCTGAACTCCTCATCAGCCGTAGACCGGAGGGGTTTAAGGTGGTAGGGAGGATAAGTTTAAGGTGGTATTGAGCTTGAGGGCTTTGGGTTTTGGTTTCCTGCTAATGAGAGACGCTGTGACTCAGCGCAGACACACGAATGGAAACGGTGACGACGAGGTGGAAGAAGTTCAGGGCGATTAATACGTCAATGGATTCTCTCATTAAGGAGATTTTAAGGGACAAAACCACCTTAAAATGGTCCATAAGATCACAGCGACGCCTCCAACCTGGTGGAACCAGAATGATCAGTTCACTCCAACACATGGGACCAATCGATCAATCAATCAATCAGTCAGTCAGTCAGTCAGTCAGTGTTTCTCTCTCCAGCTCCAGGTCTCAGCAGTGTTTCTCTCAGACTGTTTCCAGAAAGAGCAGCTCAGAACAAACTCTTTCATTCAGAGACCAAAGATTCAGGAATTCAACAGGAAGGATTCAAGAATCCCCACAGAGCAGCTCAGAGATTAGATTAGAACCCAGTGGAGGAAGAACTCCCCTTTAACGGGAGGAAACCTCGAACAGAACCAGGCTCGATGTGGGCGGCTTCTGTAGGGGTCCATGTTGGGTGGAGGTGAGAGAGACACAGCAGCAGTGATTCATGCAGGAGAACCAGGACCAGGACCCACAGGAACCAGAGAACCGCAGCAGGAGAACCAGGACCAGGATCCACAGGAACCGGAGAACCACAGCAGGAGAACCAGGACCAGGATCCACAGGAACCTAAGGGATGAGAAAAGCACAGAAAGGCTCCGGGGAAGATACCAAGTTAGTAAGAGACATTAAAGAGTCATGAAGCATCAGGATGGAGAGGAAGAGGAGGAGAGAGGAGCCCAGTGCATCATGGGAGTCCCCCGGCAGTCTGAGCCTATAGCAGCATAACTAGGGGCTGCTCCAAGGCCTGATCCAGTCCTGAACTATAGACTTCATCACTAAGGAAGGTTTTTAGTCTACTCTTAAATGTAGAGAGGGTGTCTGCCCCCCGAACCCAGACTGGAAGTAGGTTCCACAGGAGAGGAGCCTGATAGCTGAAAGCTCTGGCTCCATCACTACTTTAGAGGACTTTAGGAACCACCAGTAGACCTGCAGTCTGGGAGCACAGTGCTCTAGTGGGGTAGTACGGTACTATGAGCTCTTTAAGATATGATGGACGACAATGTCGTGATAATAATAATGATTATTGGCTGAGGTCCCTTTCAGGTTAAAACATGTGACGTTCCATTCATAGTTTATAAAGAATTGTGTTTAATTTACGAGTGAAGTGTCCCTTTAAGATGTCCGTTAGTGATCCTCCACTCGGACTGATCTTGTTGCCTTCGTCTGGAAAGTCAGATCGCACCGAGCGGCGGTCAGGTTCCATTCAGCTCAGCTTCAGGTTCTCTGTATGAATCAAAGTAAAACCCGTCTGAAGCGTCACACATCAGGATGCGGTTTCACCCCCGAAATGTTCAGTTTACGTTTACAGAGAAGAGCCGGGGACTGGGGGTGGGGGGGGGGCAGGAAGCTGAGCTTCAGTTTACATTTAGACAGAAAAGAGAGCTGGAGGCTGAAAACAGGAAGGAGGCAGCAGAGAAAGAGAAGTGATGACGAAGGAAGATGAGGGAAGTCCTCAGTCACTTTCCACTCCACTCACTCCTAGATCCTGATCTGATGGTGCAGCTGCCAGATTTAGGGAGGTGATTCCTTCAGTACTTCAGCCAGTGTGTCCCTGTGCTATGGAAGACCCCCATGCTAATCTGAGCCCCTCCCAAATTGATCATCTGGTCGATAGTGCTGCAGGTTCACTGCAAATGACTCCATCGCCCCTCTAAAGAAGAAGAGAATTAAAGAAAAGAGACAAGCTCCCTGGTATAACTCCCAGACACACAAACTAAAACAAACTTCCTGAAAACTTGAAGGGACATGACGTGCCACCAAATTGGAAGAGTCCTGCTTCATCTGGCAGCAGTGTGGAAACCTGTAGAAAGGCCCTCTGTGATGCCAGAGCCTCCTACTACTACTCACTGATAGAAAAGGATAAAAACAGCCCTAGATTTCTGTTCAGCACGTTAGCCAGGCTGACAAAGAGCCAGAACTCCACTGATCCTTGTGATCCTTTAGAGCTCAGCAGTAACGACTTCATGAGCTTCTTTAATGATAAAATTCTGACTATTAGAGACTAAATCCATCACCTCCTGCCCTCAACAGGCTCTGATCCAACTTCAAACCTAGAAACAGCTGTTACACCTGATGTGCATCTGGACTGTTTTTCTCCAACTGATCTTCCTGAACTGGCTTCAATAATCTCCTCATCCAGACCATCAACATGTCTCCTAGACCCCATTCCTACTGGACTACTTAAGGAAGTCCTGCCCTTAATTAACATGTCCTTACTGGATCTGATCAATCAGTCTTTACTAACAGGCTACGTACCTCAGTCCTTCAAAGTAGCAGTAATTAAACCTCTCCTGAAAAAGCCCACTCTGGATTCAGGTGTATCAGCCAACTATAGACCTTCATCCAACCTTCTCTTTCTCTCAGAGATCCTGGAGAAAGCAGCAGCCAACCAGCTGTGTGACTTTCTAAACTCTAATAGTCTATTTGAGGATCTTCAGTCAGGTTTTAGAGCGAACCACAGCACAGAGACACTGGTGAAGGTTACAGACCTCCTCCTTATGGCATCAGACAGAGGACTTCTCTCTGTCCTGGTCTGGTTAGACCCGCATCAGACAGAGGATTTCTCTCTGTCCTGGGCTGGTTAGACCATCAGACAGAGGACTTCTCTCTGTCCTGGTCTGATTATACCTGCATCAGACAGAGGACTTCTCTCTGTCCTGGTCTGATTATACCTGCATCAGACAGAGGACTTCTCTCTGTCCTGGTCTTGTTAGACCTGAGTGCATCAGACAGAGGACTTCTCTCTGTCCTGGTCTTGTTAGACCTGAGTGCATCAGACAGAGGACTTCTCTCTGTCCTGGTCTGGTTAGACCTGAGTGCATCAGACAGAGGACTTCTCTCTGTCCTGGTCTGCTTAGACCTGAGTGCATCAGACAGAGGACTTCTCTCTGTCCTGGTCTGCTTAGACCTGAGTGCATCAGACAGAGGACTTCTCTCTGTCCTGGTCTGCTTAGACCTGAGTGCATCAGACAGAGGACTTCTCTCTGTCCTGGTCTGCTTAGACCATCAGACAGAGGACTTCTCTCTGTCCTGGTCTGGTTAGACCTGAGTGCATCAGACAGAGGACTTCTCTCTGTCCTGGTCTGCTTAGACCATCAGACAGAGGACTTCTCTCTGTCCTGGTCTGGTTAGACTTGAGTGCATCAGACAGAGGACTTCTCTCTGTCCTGGTCTTGTTAGACCTGAGTGCATCACACAGAGGACTTCTCTCTGTCCTGGTCTGGTTAGACCTGCATCAGACGGAGGACTTCTCTCTGTCCTGGTCTGCTTAGACCATCAGACAGAGGACTTCTCTCTGTCCTGGTCTTGTTAGACCTGAGTGCATCACACAGAGGACTTCTCTCTGTCCTGGTCTGGTTAGACCTGAGTGCATCACACAGAGGACTTCTCTCTGTCCTGGTCTTGTTAGACCTGAGTGCATCACACAGAGGACTTCTCTCTGTCCTGGTCTTGTTAGACCTGAGTGCATCACACAGAGGACTTCTCTCTGTCCTGGTCTTGTTAGACCTGAGTGCATCAGACAGAAGACTTCTCTCTGTCCTGGTCTTGTTAGACCCGAGTGCTGTGTTTGAGACCATTGACCATCACATCCTGTTACAGAGACTGGAACAGGTAAAATAAACTACAGCTACAGGTAAAATAAAAATGAACTACATCCATCCATCCATCCATTTTCTTTACCGCTTATCCGTCAGGGTCACGGGGGGAGCTGGAGCCTATCCCAGCTGACTTCGGGCGAGAGGCGGGGTACACCCTGGACTGGTCGCCAGCCAATCGCAGGGCCACATACAGAGACAGAGACAGACAACCTTTTCACTCTCACACTCACACCTACGGGCAATTTAGAGTTACCAATTAACCTAATATGCATGTCTTTGTGGGAGGAAGCTGGAGTACCCGGAGAGAACCCACGCTAGCATGGGGAGAACATGCAAACTCCACACAGAAACACCCCGGGTTCAAACTGGGATTCGAACCCGGGACCTTCTTGCTGTGAGGCAACAGTGCTAACCACATCACCACCATGCTGCCAAAATAAACTACAACTACAGGTAAAATAAAAATAAACTACAGCTACAGGTAAAATAAAAATGAACTACAGCTACAGGTAAAATGAACTACAGCTACAGGTAAAATAAAAATGAACTACAGCTACAGGTAAAATGAACTACAGCTGGTCAGAATAACTGACAATCACAGTAAGAATCATGCAGTCGAGCAGATCAATGCTGTGCTTTTATTTTGAAGGCAGCGCCCGCTCTGTTTCCTGTTTCTCTGCAGCTTGACTGACAGATGATGTCAGCCTCCGTTTCTCTTTTCTTCTCGCTTTCACGTTTCCGTCGTCAAGGAAACAGGTGCAACGCTGTAATGTCATCACTGCTGATGTCATTCTGGATTTATTTGGGGGTTTCCCACAAATACTACTACTAGTACTAGTACTGCTATTAGTACTACTAGTGCTACTAGTACAAGTACTAGTAGTAGTACTAGTACTAGTAGTAGTACTAATAGTACTAGTAGTATTACTGCTACTACTTCTACTGCTGCTGCTGCTGCTCGCAGTACTATGATTATTATTACTATTATAGAAAACGATGCTGACATATTTATTGTTGTTATATTTCTTATCCACTGACACATTAATGATGTGTCGGTCGCGAACGATCCAGTTCTTAGAGCTGGCTCTTTGAAGTGAACGACGGGAGCCGATCCGATCCGGAGCCGATATGTTTTTTTTCGTCTTTTTTCTGTTAAAGCCGTTCTGTTCACCATCAATTCAGTTAGAGGAGGAAAGACAAGCAAGGGAAGCTGCTGTTAATGAAGGTGCCAGTGTGTCTACTGCTCCTACAATGTCTACAGCATCATCCAGGACAACACCACAGCCACCAAGACCTACAGCCCAGAGCTCTATGACCAGAGGCGCCGTCAAGGGGGGGGCAGGGGGGGCCGCGGCCACCCCTGAAAAATGCTTGCCCCCCCCAGTTCTGATAGGTCAAGTTCACATTTGAAATTTTCGGAAATTGTAACTACGTTGTCCGAGTGCAAGTGAAGGCAGCACTGCAGCAGCTGCTGCCCAAACTCAGAGACAGACAGTGGAAGTCATTTTCAACGGCAGCTGTTGAGACAACCAGACTACCAACAGGTAAGTCCGTCAAACAGTACTTACTTTTAGAACAAATAGTGTGTGTTTGGTAAACTGTGTCTGTGCTGAACCTCCTGCTGGCTGCTCTCCGTTACTGAGCATCTCATTAGCTTGTGTTAAGGGCCTCTAGCGTCGGATCACCAGCACCTGCGCCGTGATGCTGTGGCAATGTTCAGACAATGAAGAGAAAGTCTACGGACATCTCTTCCATATGTGTGATGATGCAGGCCAAGATAACACCGCCGAGCAAACCCATGACCAGACAGGGACAGAGACAGAGCAGGGCAGTGCAGAGGAGCAGGTGAAAGGTCCAGAGAACAGGGAAGAAGTAAGGCAGCAGGTCAGACAGGACACAGCTGTTCATCCTACTGCTGGACCAACAGGTGAGCTGAGAACAGGGAAGAAGTAAGGCAGCAGGTCAGACAGGACACAGCTGTTCATCCTACTGATGGACCAACAGGTGAGCTGAGAACAGGGTCCCTCATGAGGAAATGAATGGCAAGAGAGTAACTTTACCTGGATAAACGTGTGGTAACAAGGTGTCAACACTGAGTTATGAATCCTGGTGCAACAACAGAAAGCTTCTTGTTCATGTTTACTGGTAGAAGAGTTTGAACAGTCAGAACAGAACTGACTGTGGGTCCATAATACACCTGTAATCTGGGATTACTATGGACAGCTACTCATGTTATTATTGTTGTTTCTGCTGCTGCTATTTTAAATTCAGAGTAACTTATTGTCCTCATGTTTCATCACAGATATTTCCCAGTCAACATCAGAGGGCCCAAACAGCAGCATCTCAAGTTTTTCCCTCGTACTCTTCAAGGGGACAGAAGACGAGGCTACAAGAAAGACATAGTCTGTTACATGTTTACAGCAGAATAAAGATGTACTGAAAACAATCAAAGGCCTCTGTGTGGTGCTTTTAAACTTGAGTAGACTTGTTCCCTGTAACTGTTTAGTTCATTACATGAATGTACTCCCTAATAGTAAAGCTGTATAATACAACTACCCTATTAGAACAATGAATTTCCTAACTCATAAATAAACCAACGCTTAATAAAACAGGCTTGTACTGTATTAGTCCATGTTGATCTAAGTAACATTAACTGTAAAATTAGAAAGTATATGAGTACATGATTCCTTAACTCTCATACTGACATTGATCTTGACTAGCCTCAATACTTACAACAGCTTTTCTTCTTGAAATTCCGTTATTGTTTTTGGTTTTGGTGTGCCACCCCAGGATTTTCACTGGCCCTATCTGGCCCCCCCTGTGAAAAATTTCTGGGGGTGCCCCTGTCTATGACCCCAGTAAAACTAAATAATTTAAAATCAATAAGGCAATATAAACAATAAATATTCTATATAATGTGTTTTTTTACATTAATAAGTCATTTTACACATAATTTGGTAAGAAATTTATTGAAGCAACAAAAAAAATGTGAGGAGCCACTTGGGAGCCGAAAGAGCCGGATCTCTAAAAAGAGCCGAAATTCCCATCACTAGGACACATGAAGGAGAATAAAAAGCTCCCTGAACATCAAACTGACGTCACAGAGCACGGACGCTGTGATTGGTCCGATTGAGCTGTCGTCACTCCCAGCGGCACCCTCATTGGTTATACCGTACCAGGCCCCGCCCCTCCACGGAAGCGCGGTAAACCGTGATTTTCGGAGGAGACAGAAGAGAGACGGTGAGGAACACCGACTTTACCGACTTTAACCCAACCGGAGACTTAGACAGCGGACCAGCGGACCGTTACCGGCCGCTCTGTGAGCGGACAGAGGACCAGGACTGATTTTAACCGTCTGTTCTCTGGAGTGCGGACAGTACGTCCTGCCAGACTCCATTAAAAAAACCTGCCATTTTAGAGCTGCCTCGCCGATACCTTCTATGATAGTTTCAGATCCACTGTTAAATGTCAGTCTCGGTGTATCTTAGCAAAATACTGGGGCCAGACTCCGGTTTAATTTCTGACGTTTCTCGTTGGGTATGTGTTCATGTTTTCTGGTTAAAATCTACTGTGGCTGCTTCACGCAGGCCACCGGAAACCAAGTCAAACAGTCAACGTAATTTAAAATCCATGTGTTTTTGACAGGTCTCTTGTGTGCCGAAGCATTCAGTGGTTCCTCTTCACTGGCAAGACGGTTCAAAGATTCTGTTCTGTGATGAATGTGTGTCAGCTCATGAGGACAGAGTCTTAAATCAGGAGATTTTCGGGGGAGGTTTGGTTCAGGTTGCTCATCAAAGACAAGGGGCCTTTGGTGTCCTTGTTTCCTGTCAGGTGAGATGGAGGTGGACATCCTGGAGTTCAAGGTTCCTGTGGAGAACAACAAGACTGTGTTTGTGTGGGACATCCAGCCGTCTCACACCGAGGCTAACATCTATGTGAGTCCACCTGGGGGTCATCATGTACCAAACTCCATTCAGAAAAGAGTCTTTTTAAGAGTGTGTGTGTGTCAGACAGTAACAGGCTGTGCTGTCCTCCAGGACGGGTTGTTCCGCGTCTTCTCCTCCTTCGGTCCTCTCTACCTGCTGAAACTGAGTCCCAATGCTCCGCCCAACCCGCCCGGGTTCTCTGCCCTCATCAAGTTCTACTCTGCTGCTCAGGCCTCAAAGGCTCAACGGCAGACTGACAGACGCTGATGTGTGAATGAGGAAGTGATGGAAAGAGCTCTGATTGGTTGAAATAACTAGAAAGGAGAAATACAGACACAGACCATTTACCATTAGTTGAGCAGGAAGTGGTTCAACATGAGGCTCAGGTCCCCGTTAGGGTCCTAGTGACCACCTGTGTGTGTGTGTGTGTGTGTGTGTGTGTGTGTGTGTGTGTGTGTGTGTGTGTGTGTGTGTGTGTGTGTGTGTGTGTGTTCAGGTGAGGCTGAGCTCCAAACACACTCCTCACTTCCTGTCTGACAGCAGCAGACCTCTGAGCCACGCCCACTGCCTGGAACTGGCCAATCACTGCCTGGGATTCAACGGCTGGACCTCTGACATCATCACAGTGAGAAACACACACTTCCTCAGTTCACACCTTCACACACAGGTGAGTCAGCTGACTCCTTCCTGCTCCGCCCCCTCAGCTGAAGGAGCTCACAGACGGAGAAGAAGGCGATGAAGAGGAAGAGGAGGAGGAGGAGGAGGAGGGAGGAGGCAGACGGATGAGGCTGAGGTTCGGCTGTCTGCTGCAGCTCTGCTTCCCCCGTCACAGGCGGACGACGAGAGCAGCAGCAGTGGTGGAGGACTGCTTCACCTGCACAGGTGAGTGGGATGGCTTCGCCTGCGCAGGCGAGCGGGACGGCTTCGCCTGCGCAGGCGAGCGGGTAATGACTCCAGGTGTTTGTGTCTCTGCAGGTCCAGATGTTTTGCTGCAGAAACGCTGCAAAATCCACAAGATGGTCCGAGAGAAAGCTCTGGTCCAGGCCTTTAGTAGAGTCCTGCTGCTGCTGCTGGGTACGACTGCAGTACTACTACAGTACTACTACTACTACTACTACTGCAGTACTACTACAGTACTACTACTACTGCAGTACTACTACTACTGCAGTACTACTACTACTGCTACTACTACTACAGTACTACTACTACTACTACTGCAGTACTACTACTACTACTGCAGTACTACTACTACTACTGCAGTACTACTACTACTACTACTACTACTACTACTGCAGTACTACTACTACAGTACTACTACTACTACTACACTACTACTACTACAGTACTACTACTACTACAGTACTACTACTACTACTACTACTGCAGTACTACTACAGTACTACTACTACTACTACTACTGCAGTACTACTACAGTACTACTACTACTGCAGTACTACTACAGTACTACTACTACTGCAGTACTACTACTACAGTACTACTACTACTACTACACTACTACTACTACAGTACTACTACTACTACAGTACTACTACTACTACTACTACTGCAGTACTACTACAGTACTACTACTACTACTACTACTGCAGTACTACTACAGTACTACTACTACTACTACTGCAGTACTACTACAGTACTACTACTACTGCAGTACTACTACTACAGTACTACTACTACTACTACACTACCACTACTACACTACTACTACTACTACAGTACTACTACTACTACTACTACAGTACTACTACTACACCTGTCGTCAGCTGTGTGTGATGTCGTCAGGTGTGTGTGATGTCGTCAGCTGTGTCTGATGTCGTCAGCTGTGTCTGATGTCGTCAGGTGTGTGTGATGTCGTCAGCTGTGTCTGATGTCGTCAGCTGTGTCTGATGTCGTCAGCTGTGTCTGATGTCGTCAGCTGTGTCTGGTTTCTCCAGGTGAGGGTAAAGTGATGGTGGAGGTGAATCAGACGTCAGATCAGTTCCTACCTGAGCAGACCGAAGGAGTCCTCCAGGTAAACTCACCTGTCTGTGTGTCTAGAACAAGTCCATATGTACGTCAGTCACCTGTCAGTCATGACTCGTCTCTCTCAGGTCAGGGAGTTTGTTCCCGATGAAGAGTGGGACCTGACTGTGTCATAGACACCCAGAGGATTGTGGGTAGGACACAGTGGTGCATGATGGGAACCATGAGCAGAGATCACTGTGACGGCTTCATGTTAATGTTTCATTTATTCAATAAATCACTTTGATTGACGAAGCTCACACTGTGTTCTGATTGGCTGTCAGTGGGCACAGCTCACTGTGTTCTGATTGGCTGTCAGTGGGCACAGCTCACTGTGTTCTGATTGGCTGCCAGTGGGCACAGCTCACTGTGTTCTGATTGGCTGCCAGTGGGCACAGCTCACTGTGTTCTGATTGGCTGTCAGTGGGCACAGCTCACTGTGTTCTGATTGGCTGCCAGTGGGCACAGCTCACTGTGTTCTGATTGGCTGTTACAGATGGACGACAGAACAGATGAAGCAGTGATGTTGAAACTTTTTTATCTCAGAGAAACAATCAGAAAAAGAGAAACAGAAACGGAGTCATCGTTTTACTGGTTCTACTAGTACTACAGGTACTGTAACTGGTTCTACTATTACTGTAACTGGTTCTACTATTACTGTAACTGGTTCTACTATTACTGCAACTGGTTCTATTATTACTGTAGCAGGTTCTACTATTACTGTAACTGGTTCTACTATTACTGTAACTGGTTCTATTATTACTGTAACTGGTTCTATTATTACTGTAGCAAGTTCTGCTATTACTGTAACTGGTTCTACTATTACTGTAACTGGTTCTACTGGTTCTACAGGTACTGTAACTGGTTCTACTATTACTGTAACTGGTACTACAGGTACTATAACAGGTACTTTCACTGGTGGAACAGGTGGGAACAGGTAGGAAGCTGTGCTCCAGCTGGATGCTCAGTCTATAAACATCTTCCTGCTTATTGGTTGGAAAAGAACATCCACCAGCTTCTCCTTCACATCTGGACCTAAGAAAAGGCTGCCCCCCACCACCAGGAAGCCCTGCAGGAATACAGGTGAGACAGGTGAGAACAGGTAGACATCTGTCGTGTGGAACAACAGTGTTTAAAGTAACAAAGAGTTTTGCTGTTCAGACTCACGTCGTTGTAGCTGATGTCTGCCACCGTGAAGCCCAGACCGTCCGGAAGGGGGAGGAACAGGGCTTTAACACAGAGAGGAAGACAGGTGTTACAGGTGCGGCTGGTGTTACAGGTGCGACTGGTGTTACAGGTGCGACAGGTGTTACAGGTGCGGCTGGTGTTAAAGGTGCGGCTGGTGTTACAGGTGCGACTGGTGTTACAGGTGCGGCTGGTGTTAAAGGTGCGGCTGGTGTTACAGGTGCGGCTGGTGTTACAGGTGCGGCTGGTGTTACAGGTGCGACAGGTGCGGATGGTGTTACAGGTGCGGCTGGTGTTACAGGTGTGACGGGTGCGGCTGGTGTTACAGGTGTGGCTGGTGTTCAATGCTTACCAGACAGGTACTGTTTTGCCTTGTTGGTCAGAAAACCAAGCAACCTGTTCTTCTGCACAGAAACAAGACACACCATCATCATTAGACAGGTACAGACAGAGAGAGAGACAGGTACAGACAGACAGGGAGACATGTACAGACAGACAGGCTCTTACCAGACTGTCTGTTATCTCACTTCCATTGTCAACAGTACATCTGAAAAGATCAAACCAGGTTATCTTAGCTTGATTGCAAATGAATGCTAATGTGTGCTAATGAATGCTAATAAGCTAATGGGTGCTAATGAATGCTAATGAGCTAATGACTGTTACTGAATGGTAATGAGCTAATGGCTGCTAATGAATTCTAATGAGCTGATGGGTGCTACTAAATGTTAATGAGCTAATGAATGCCACTGAATGCTAATGTATGCTAATGAAAGCTAATAGTGCCAATGGATGCTAATGAATGCCACTGAATGCTAATGTATGCTAATGAAAGCTAATAGTGCCAATGGATGCTAATGTGGCTAATGGCTAATGGATGCTAATGGGTGCTAATGAAAGCTAATTGTGCCAATGGATATAAATGGTTTCTTCTATATAGTATTTTCATTGCATTCGCTGTAATGAAGTCGCTCTCACAGACCAACTGCTCCTCATTGTTTTGCTTAATAGTGAATTAAACTCCTCTAATCCAAAATAATTATTTCTGTGTTGAAGTCATGTTTCTAGAAATCCTCATCAGCCACTGTAGTGCCATGTAGCGGGGGGCGTGGTCCGGGGGTGTGGCCTGCGGTGTCTGGGCTGCGGGGACTCTCCTCACAGTGACTTCCGGTTTCAGAGCGCACGCTGGGAGTGGCACGCGGACACGGTGAGTCTCCGGTGTGTTTTCTGTGTTTCTGCATTGGGTACCGTCTGCCGGCCGCTTCCGGTTCTCTCGCGGTGTTCGGTGGGTTGATTGACAGCCGTGGTCCGGGACTCACGCGGAACGCGGAAGTACCGTCAGTGCAGCCGCCAGGCTCTGTAGAGGATCAATAACCAGTGACTGACGGCCGTGTGACGTCACTGCTGGACGGAGCCGCCAGGTGGAGGTGAGCAGACGACATATCAGCTGGTTCACTTAGTTTAAGAATCTTCTGGAGCAGGATCCTCCAGTCTGGACTCCATGCAGATACTCCAGAGTTTAAGTATCAAGTATGAAGTGGGAGCAGCGTCAGCTCAGACGGAGACACAAACAGTAGTCGGTTGGTCTGAGATCAGTCTGAGATCAGTCTGAGATCAGTCTGGGATCAGTGTGGGATCAGCAGTCTGAGAGAATGTAAAATTTGAGCTGAGCTTGGTTGAAAGTGTGACTGCAGTTTGACCCCTGAAGGATTCTGTCCTGAAGCTGTGAAATATTAATCAGATTAAAGAGGATCAATAATCACTAATCACATGAAACCTCCTTCACAGTGAGAGTCAGGATCAGTCTGGACCAGGACCAGGACTTACATACACCAGCTGCCTCCTGCAGACACAAAGGAGTCATCTGTGTGATCTGGTCCTGGTGGATCTGGTCTTGAGTGGATCTGGTCTGGATGAAGGACTAGTACCCTCTGGATCAGGACTGTCCAGCTCTGACTGTGAGATGAATTTGTTCAACGGTAAAACTGTGACTGTGATCCTGCTGTCAGTCCTGCTGCTGGGGTGAGTTTATATGCTAATACCACAGGTACTACTAATACCCCAAATACTACAGCTACTACCTGTAGCATTAGCCCCGTAGCATCAGCCCTGTAGCATCAGCCCCGTAGCATCAGCCCTGTAGCATTAGCTCTGTAGCATTAGCACCGTAGCATCAGCCCTGTAGCATCAGCTCTGTAGCATCAGCTCTGTAGCATTAGCCCCGTAGCATTAGCCCCGTAGCATCAGCCCTGTAGCATCAGCCCTGTAGCATCAGCCCCGTAGCATTAGCCCTGTAGCATCAGCCCAGTAGCATTAGCCCCCTAGCATCAGCCCCGAAGCATTAGCCCCGTAGCATCAGCTCCGTAGCATTAGCCCCGTAGCATCAGCCCCGTAGCATCAGCTCTGTAGCATCAGCTCTGTAGCATTAGCTCCGTAGTATTAGCTCCGTAGCATCAGCCCCGTAGCATCAGCTCTGTAGCATCAGCCCTGTAGCATTAGCCCCGTAGCATCAGCTCTGTAGCATTAGCCCTGTAGCATTAGCCCCGTAGCATCAGCTCTGTAGCTGGACGCCCCCCCATCAGTCTGAGGTCTGATCACTGACTGTTTGTGTTTGAACCCACAGAGTCCTGTACTGCTACATGTACCAGTCCTACAGGTAACACACACACAGCAGCAGCATCGCATCAGGAGCTAGCTTAGCCTCCTAAAGCTAACAGACAAATGTCAAATAAATAAAATGTATTATTATTAAATGTTTGTTGGTGTTACTTCTCTTTCTATGTGCATGAAGAAATCCATTCTTCCACTCTGTTGACAGGATTCATTCTGTGAGGGAAACATCAGATGATGCTAAGCTAACTGATTCACTCATTTAGTTAGATGCTATTATTATTTCATAGTTTGAGGTCAGTTGTTATTTTAGTGAAATGTGACTTAAAATCTCCCAGACTGCATAATTTATCAGGTTTATCAGTGTGGCCGTCCTCCGTGTTACCCCCGCCACTCTGAACAGCTCAGATGTTAGCATGCTAATGTTAGCTTTGTCAGTTGGTTCTTTTAGCCACACAGCTAACAGCTGCAGCTCCAGTGAGTGGCTGCAAACATTTGTAACAACTAGGACAGCTAGCTTTTTTTAATGATGATTTGACTTTACTGAATGAACAATGTTGTTAGCGCGAGGCTAAGTTAGCACGCCTCCTCCTCGGTCATGTCTGATGTTTGGTCTGTAAAAGGAAATCTTGTTTCATCAAAACTCAAACAGATTAAATTATTTGTGATGTGACACCCAGAAAACATGATATATGTGATCTTGTTTGTGTCTGGACTAAGCGACCAATCACAGCAGCCGTAGGCCTCACAAAGGTGTGTGTGTGTGTGTGTGTTACAGAGTGGTGCCCCTGGAGCAGGAAGTGGTCCGACCAGATAGCAGGTCAGTACCTGAGTCCTCTCTGTGGCCCGGCCCTGGTCTGGACTCCCAGGCTCACCTGGTGAAACTGATCTAAACTGTTCAGGGCGATTCCTAAAGTTTAGTTTACAGGTGTGTCCTGGTGTCAACTGTCGATAAGACGCAGGCATGCAGAGACAGGTTCCAGTCTCAGTGAGCCCTGGAGTCTGGACCAGGTCCTGGTGTTGGTGTCTGAGTTCAGGTGTGGCCGTCGTGTGTTTAAGGGGTGAGGCCTGGCTGCAGGTCTTCAGTAATCCCTCAGTCCACAGTGACTCACCAGAGTCAGAGATCCTGGTCCTGGTTTTGTTCTGTTCTCGACCAGTAAATCTGTGGATCCGTATGTGAGAGATTCCTAGATCTGTTTGTGAGAGATTCTTAGATCTGTCTGTGACAGATTCCTAGATCTGTGTGTGAGAGATTCCTAGATCTGTATGTGAGAGATTCCTAGATCTGTATGTGAGAGATTCCTAGATCTGTATGTGAGAGATTCCTAGATCTGTATGTGACAGATTCCTAGATCTGCATGTGACAGATATGTAGATCCGTGTGTGGTAGATATGTAGATTCCTAGATCTGTATGTGACAGATTCCTAGATCTGTGTGTGAGAGATTTCTAGATCTGTTTGTGACGGATACCTAGATCTGTGTGTGGTAGGTATGTAGATCCTTATGTGGTAGATCTGTGGACTGTGTGTGTGCTCTGCAGATCTGATGTGGGGTTCGTCTTTAAGACTCATTGGTTCCACCTGGTGGCTCCTGACCAGTAAGTACCTTCATCATCTTCATCGTTTGGAGGGGAAATCGTGCTGAGTTATGAAGAAACAATCATAATGTAAAAAGCTGCTGATTGGTGTTGATTGGTTCTGAAGCCAAATGGATTCTGGGTGATCTGACGTTGACATTTGCTATGCTAATGCTAACACAAGCTGCTGGACACGCTGGTGATGCTACTGCTAATGCGAACCCTGTCCTCTACGACACATGAACCCTAACCCCTAAGACACGTGAACCCTGTCCTCTACGACACATGAACCCTAACCCCTAAGACACGTGAACCCTGTCCTCTACGACACATGAACCCTAACCCCTAAGACACGTGAACCCTGTCCTCTACGACACATGAACCCTAACCCCTAAGACACGTGAACCCTGTCCTCTACGACACATGAACCCTAACCCCTAAGACACGTGAACCCTGTCCTCTACGACACGTGAACTCCATCCCCTACGACCACGGGCGGAAATCCCGGGGGGGACATGGGACATGACCCCCTTCCATAAAGTTGCCCCCCCCCCAAAAAAAAATTTATTGACAACACGTGAACCCTGTCCTCTACGACACGTGAACCCCGTCCCCTACGACACGTGAACCCCGTCCCTTATGACCACGGGCGGAAATCCCAGGGGGGGGACACGACACGACCCCCCCTTCCATAAAGTTGCCCCGCCCCCCAAAAAATCATTGACGACACATGAACCCTGTCCTCTACGAAGTGCGAACCCTGTCCCCTACGGCACGTGAACCCTGTCCCCTACGGCACGTGAACCCTGTCCCCTACGACACGTGAACCCTGTCCCCTACGGCACGTGAACCCTGTCCCCTACGACACGTGAACCCTGTCCCCTACGGCACGTGAACCCTGTCCCCTACGGCACGTGAACCCTGTCCCCTACGACACGTGAACCCTGTCCCCTACGACACGTGAACCCTGTCCTCTACGACACGTGAACCCTGTCCTCTACGACACGTGAACCCCGTCCTCTACGACACGTGAACCCCGTCCTCTACGACACGTGAACCCCGTCCCCTATGACATGTGAACCCCGTCCTCTACGACATGTGAACCCCGTCCCCTACGACACGTGAACCCCGTCCTCTACGACATGTGAACCCTAACCCCTACGACACGTGAACCCTGTCCTCTATGACATGTGAACCCCGTCCTCTACGACATGTGAACCCTAACCCCTACGACACGTGAACCCCGTCCCCTATGACCACGGGCGGAAATCCCGGGGGGGACACAGGACACGACCCTCCCTTCCATAAAGTTGCCCCCCCCAAAAAAAAATCATTGACGACACATGAACCCTGTCCTCTACGACACGTGAACCCTGTCCCCTATGACACGTGAACCCTAACCCCTACGACACGTGAACCCCGTCCTCTACGACACGTGAACCCCGTCCTCTATGACACCTATGACATGCTTGTATGTGAACCCGGTCCTTGTGTCTACGACAGGGTTCTACGACACGTGAACCCTGTCCTCTACGACACGTGAACCCTGTCCTCTACGACATGTGAACCCTAACCCCTACGACACGTGAACCCTGTCCCCTACGACACGTGAACCCTGTCCTCTACGACACGTGAACCCCGTCCCCTACGACACGTGAACCCCGTCCTCTACGACACGTGAACCCCGTCCTCTACGACACGTGAACCCCGTCCTCTACGACACGTGAACCCCGTCCTCTACGACACATGAACCCTAACCCCTGTGACACCTATGACATGCTTGTATGAATCTTCATTAGCCCTAAAGGTACCCTGGCCCACTAACAAGCCAGTGGGTTTTTAAGGGGTTAAAGTTTTAATGGCACGAAGGTCAGAGCCACTGGTGGGGATGGAGAATACATGCACTTTATCTTTTATGAATTTTGACTAGTCTCTACGAGTGATAAGTGGAGAGCGTCAGATGCAGCCTGCAGACTGGGTCTGAGTCTGAGTCTGAGTCTGGGCCGGGGCGGATAACATCTGCAAAAAAGTGGACCTTGACTAGGAGGAATTATGTTGTGTTTAATGTTTCAGTGCTAGCAGTGCTAGCAGCCCTTCAGCCTGTTGTTGTGGTTGTGTTCTAATGAGGAACCTGTTTGTGTTTCAGTCTGAAGTACACACAGCCCAGCATCGTACAGGGGTGAGTATCTTCCCTCATGTTGTTATTGTTTGTCTTGACACTGTTGCCGTTTTTGTCAATTATGGGGGTGTGCGTCTTAAATCACAGTCGTACCGACGTGGTGACGGTGACGCCCTGGCTGGCTCCTGTGGTCTGGGAGGGAACCTTTAACCCAGTTCTACTCGACAGCATCTACAAATCAAAGAACATCAGCATTGCAGCCACCGTCTTTGCTGTTGGAAAGTAAGGATGACATCATAAAATGGCCTTTTTGTTCTGAGCTTTGACCTGGAAATGACACCTCTCACCTGTGGACAGGTACACCATGTTCCTCAAAGACTTCCTGGAGACAGCAGAGCAGCACTTCTTTGTTGGTTTCAGGGTGCACATTTACGTGTTCACCGACCGGCCAAACGAGGTGCCCCAAGTCAAATTGGCCGCTGGCAGACAGGTAAGCAGACATTGTTCCCACACAGAGCCGGGGGGGTTCACCAGGTGAAGGATGAGTCAAACAAACATGTTTACGCGGTCTCAGCGAGTTTTCACAGATGAGATCGGCTTCACGTGTTCTGTTGTTCTATGTTTTGATAAACGACTAACGACTCCTCTTCCTCGCCCCGCACCAGCTGACGGTGCGTTCAGTGCCCAGCTCCAAGCGTTGGCAGGAGATCTCTGCTCGGAGGATGGAGCTCATCCAGACGCTGATAGAGGAGAAGCTTCGTAACCATGCTGACTACATCTTCTGTCTGGACGTGGACTCCAAGTTCCACGGCCGCTGGGGCACCGAGTCCCTGGGTGGGATGGTCGCCGTGGTGCATCCAGGTCAGTAGACAACACCATAGAGCCTGATGCTCTGCTCAGTCTGATCCGCGTTCATCCTCACAGGGCTCCCGTGGTCAACTGTCCTCCTGGTTCAACATTTTAATTCATTTCTCTACATCGACGTGTGACGTTGTTTTGTTTACTGTTGCAAACATTTCTTCACTTCATGTCAGCGGCGGCATGGCGTTGAACCCCCCAGAACCTCGGCTGAACGCTGGAGGCCAACCGAGGGACTGTCATTAGGGCCCAAGCACCAAGCGGTGCGAGGTACAAAAAAGTCTCTTGAAGCGATGACCTAAACCCAACAGGAAGTCGGCCATATTGCATTTCTTGGCGATTTACAGGGGTCATAAATGAACTAACTAGTTCGAGGGGGTTGAAGCGATCGACTTCAAACTTGGTCAGCTGGTAGAAACAATATCAACGATGAAAAGTTATTAAAAGTCTCTACAAAACTTTAACGGTTTGGGCGTGGCGAGGTGTCAAACTTCAGTGTCTCGCCATGAAACAGGGAGTTTAGAAAAAATAGACTATACATGATCCAATCAGCACCAAACTTGACATGTTTGATGAGAGTTCCGCCCTGAAGACGTCTACATGCCAATATTCACTCACAGTCACAGCACCACTCCACTCCACTCTATAAGGTCCTATCTTCACCAAATTTATACTGTTTGATGACTGTCCGGCTCTGAAGACATGCACATGCTAATTTTGAACCATAGTCATAGCGCCACCTAGTGGTGAGAGGAAGTGCATGTTTTTTTTCTTGGACATCTCTCTCAGTAGGTTAACCACAGCCACCTCAAATTTGGTCCAAACATTCCAAGACATGGATGACAAAGTTATGAAGCTCTTGAGGTTTCGTCAAACGCTGTCACCGTGGCAACGCCTCATTCGCCATGAAACAGGAAGTTAGTTTTGAAGGGCTAAACATGTCACCAAATTTGGCACACGTCAGGAGGCCTAAAATGAGTAATCTGATTTGGTTCATCGGTTTGGGTGGGGCAAAATGGCTCTACGGCGCCCCCTACAAATCTTTGACGAACTAGCCCCCAGGCTACGTTTCACCTACATGTGAAAAATTTGGTACGCATATGAAGCATGATGAGACCTATAAAAAAGTCTCTTGGTGCCATGACCTAAACCCAATAGGAAATTGTCCATTTTGAATTAAGTGTCAAAATTTCAGTGATTTACAGTAAATGAACACACTGGTCCGAGGGGGTTGATCCGATCCACCTCAAACTTGGTCAGCATGTAGAAAAGACATTAAAAATGAAAATGTATTAAAAGTCTCGCCATGAAACAGAAAGTTATTGTAACTCCAGTGTAGATTATCCAGTGTGTTTCACACTTCTCATGTTTTATCAGAAAAGCCTCAAGACCTTGATGATGTTCCACGGAGACAACTATCAGTCCTTGTTAAAAGGCGTTGCCATGGCAACGTGGCGAATTTCAGTCCTTCGCCATGAAGATTTCAAAGTTTTGTAACTCGACTGTACAAGAACACGTCTGAAGACGGTCCCAGCCTGAAGACGGTCCCAGTCTGAACACTGTCCCAGTCTGAACACTGTCCCAGTCTGAGGACGGTCCCAGTCTGAACACTGTCCCAGCCTGAAGACGGTCCCAGTCTGAACACTGTCCCAGTCTGAGGACGGTCCCAGTCTGAACACGGTCCCAGTCTGAGGACTGTCCCAGTCTGAGGATGGTCCCAGTCTGAACACTGTCCCAGCCTGAAGACGGTCCCAGTCTGAGGACGGTCCCAGTCTGAAGACGGTCCCAGTCTGAGGACGGTCCCAGTCTGAGGACGGTCCCAGTCTGAACACTGTCCCAGTCTGAAGACGGTCCCAGTCTGAGGACGGTCCCAGCCTGAAGACGGTCCCAGTCTGAGGACGGTCCCAGCCTGAAGACGGTCCCAGTCTGAAGACGGTCCCAGTCTGAGGACGGTCCCAGTCTGAAGACTGTCCCAGCCTGAAGACTGTCCCAGTCTGAACACTGTCCCAGCCTGAAAACGGTCCCAGTCTAAACACTGTCCCAGCCTGAAAACGGTCCCAGTCTGAACACTGTCCCAGTCTGAACACTGTCCCAGCCTGAACACTGTCCCAGTCTGAACACTGTCCCAGCCTGAAAACGGTCCCAGTCTGAACACTGTCCCAGCCTGAACACTGTCCCAGTCTGAACACTGTCCCAGCCTGAAAACGGTCCCAGTCTGAGGACGGTCCCAGTCTGAACACTGTCCCAGCCTGAAAACGGTCCCAGTCTGAACACTGTCCCAGCCTGAACACTGTCCCAGTCTGAACACTGTCCCAGCCTGAACACTGTCCCAGTCTGAACACTGTCCCAGCCTGAAAACGGTCCCAGTCTAAACACTGTCCCAGCCTGAAAACGGTCCCAGTCTGAATACTGTCCCAGCCTGAACACTGTCCCAGTCTGAACACTGTCCCAGCCTGAACACTGTCCCAGTCTGAACACTGTCCCAGTCTGAACACTGTCCCAGCCTGAAAACGGTCCCAGCCTGAAAACGGTCCCAGTCTGAACACTGTCCCAGTCTGAACACTGTCCCAGCCTGAAAACGGTCCCAGTCTAAACACTGTCCCAGTCTGAACACTGTCCCAGTCTGAACACTGTCCCAGTCTGAACACTGTCCCAGCCTGAAGACGGTCCCAGTCTGAGGACGGTCCCAAACAGGAAATAGTTGTAACTTCAGTTTACATTATCCAATCTGTTTCGAACTTGTCAGGCTTAATAAGAGTCCTGCCCTGAAGACGTCTACATGCCAATTAGTGACCACAGCCATTGCGCCACCTGGTGGCAACAGGAAGTAAGACTTTTGTGTCAATGATCATTTGATTTGCATGAACTTTTCACAGTGTAGTCAACACTTCATATACTGGAATATAGGATGTGATTAGTGGCTGTTCTCTAGCGCCACAAAGGGGACACAGGAAGTGACGTGTAACTCCTTGATGCACTGTCAAAAATGTGTGAAAATTCTGAGCCGTGTGGAAGGGTGGGCGTCCAGCAACAGAATGAAGCCACGGCACACCCTGACATGCACGAAGGTGCGAGGGCCCTCCAACGCTGCTTGCACTTTAATTATTATTATTATGTAAACAATAATAAATGTGTGTTTTGAGTTTGTCACACCACAGAAAAATGTGTTATGAAGTACCAACCAACCAAACTTAGTTTTGGTGAGAGTCGATAACCGGCTTGCAGTCAGGAGGGGTGATTTCAGCAGTTGGTGACGAGTCTATGCTAGTGCTAGCAGGCCTGCTAACATCCTTAGCATCGCAGCTAAAGCTATCTGGAGTGCTGATGATATCTCGTAGTGCTAACAGACTCTTCAACAGAGACCTTCTGGACAGAGCAGTCAGCACACGCCATCCTGACGCTGCTTATCCAGTTACCTGCCTTGGCGGCCATCTTGTAATGGGTATTCTGTGACTATGTTTTAAGGCAGAGAAATGCTTGCTGGTGGTTCACTGTACTTTCTGAAGTGGTCCCAGTTGATCTCACCTTGTACCTTTGTGTGCAGGTTACTACAGGGACAGCCGCAGCAGGTTCCCTTATGAGCGGAGGCCCAAGTCCAGAGCCTATGTGGCTCATGGGGAGGGCGACTTCTACTACTGTGGGGGGGCGTTCGGGGGTGTCCTCCATGAAGTACACCTGCTCGCCAAAACCTGCCGCTCCAACTTTGAGGCTGACGCCAAGGAAGGCATTGAAGCTGCCTGGCAGGAGGAGAGTCACCTGAACAGGTAAGCAGGAGGAGCATCACCTGAACAGGTGTTGACCATGGTGTTACTTTCTGATGACTGTATTTCCTGTTCCTGTGGGTTCAGGTACATGTGGATCAATAAGCCCAGTAAGGTACTCTCACCTGAGTACCTGTGGCAGGACTTCAAGTCCAGAAACCCTGAGATTCACATCATCAGATTCTCTGGAGTCGTCAAGAACTACGCTGAGATCCGACCCAACGCCTGACAGTCCAGACTGAACCTGAGGAGCTAAGACCCCTAATGCCATGGACTGACAGGGGTTGGGAAAGCCTGACTACACCTATGCACACCTCAGGAACTGGTTCACACCTGTCTCACATGAGGCTTACCCATAATGCACTGTTTCAGCTGATTTCTGGCTGCCAATCATAGAGTCCTGAGCTCAGCAGCTAAAAGACTGAACACCACAGATTTATGATGGATTAAAGAAGCACTTCCTTGCCGTTACAGGGTGTCAGGACCCGATCCGTCCCCCTCCAGACTCAGGGCTATTAGCTAACGTTGCCTGACCTCTCGGTTTCTGCTTCGTCCTTCTCATTTCATTATGACCTGTGATTTACTTGTCTAACAGAGCTCCTGCTCTCTTTCTGTCCATTTTTATACAACTTACTCAACTATGAAACTCAGGTGACCTACACTCAGCACAGCGTCTGAATGCATCCCGTGTTGCACTGATGCGTGACTGAAGCTGCTGTTTCCCCAACATACCTGGTGAAGATGAGGTATAGTGGATATAAAAAGTCTACACACCCCTGTTAAAATGCACAATGAGGGTGTGCACACTTATGCAACCACATTATTTTAGTTTTTTATTTTTACTTTCCCCCTAAAAGATTTCAGTTTGTTTTTGAATTGAGTTATACAGGTTAAAGGTCGCATTAAAGGTGGAAAAAGTTCTGAAATGATTTAGCTTGGTCTCATTTTTTTACATCACAAAAACCTGGTATTTTAACGGGGTGTAGACTTTTTATATCCACTGTATGTTAGCTGGCTAACAAGAAATACTCATTATGACCAAAGGGGGCTAGTTATGCTAACAGTTCCCCTCCAGCGCTAACTGCCATCTCATAGCTACAAGCTGTGTTCTAATGAACACATCTGTAACCCATGTAACAGCTGCTGTAACAGATGTTGTAACATGTAACAGGTGCTGTAACAGATGTGTAACAGCTGCTGTAACAGATGTGTAACAGCTGCTGTAACAGATGTTGTAACATGTAACAGGTGCTGTAACAGATGTGTAACAGGTGCTGTAACAGATGTTGTAACATGTAACAGGTGCTGTAACAGATGTTGTAACATGTAACAGGTGCTGTAACAGATGTTGTAACATGTAACAGGTGCTGTAACAGATGTTGTAACAGGTGCTGTAACAGATGTGTAACAGGTGCTGTAACAGATGTGTAACAGGTGCTGTAACATGTTGTAACATGTAACAGGTGCTGTAACAGATGTGTAACAGCTGCTGTAACAGATGTTGTAACAGGTGCTGTAACAGATGTTGTAACAGGTGCTGTAACAGATGTTGTAACAGGTGCTGTAACAGATGTTGTAACATGTAACAGGTGCTGTAACAGATGTGTAACAGGTGCTGTAACATGTTGTAACATGTAACAGCTGCTGTAACAGATGTTGTAACAGCTGCTGTAACAGATGTTGTAACAGGTGCTGTAACAGATGTTGTAACATGTAACAGGTGCTGTAACAGATGTTGTAACATGTAACAGCTGCTGTAACAGATGTGTTGTATTGTAAGCATGTGTTCACCTGACGCCGTCCTCTGTCTTCCTCTCAGGTGTGATGTTTTCATGTTTTCTTTTCATGATTTCATTTCAATTTTACAAACAAGTTCAACCATTGTTATTTTGAGGATTGATTAATTATTATAATATACTGTGTTCAAAAATCATCTGAGTCTTTTTAGCACTGAAACACTTGAACTACATGAAAGTTTTAAGTTTTAGTTCAGAGGTGAGAAAACCTGTTTTAGTTTAGTTATTTAGGGTTAGTAAACCTGTTAGTTTAAAAGTAATTTAACTTAGTAATTTGTTCAACACACACACTGGCAGGTGAGCGGGGGCAACAACAGGCTGTGTCTCAGAGGTAGAGCAGGTCGTCCATCAGTCGGTGGTTCGATCCTCCAGTCTGCATGTTGAAGTGACCTTTGGCCTTTAGACCCTGAACACCAACCTGCTCCTGCAGCAGCTTCACTGTGTGAACCAATGAATTAATGATGAACTAATAGTGGGTGAATGATGGATGAATTAATGGTGATGATGTAAAAGTGATTGAAATGACTAGAAAGGAGACATACAGATACAGACCATTTCACACACACACACACACAGCAGATACACACTCTGACACACACACACAGCCCCCCCCATTAATCTCAGTCATCGTACGACAAACAACAATCAGTGACTTCCTGTTCAGCCCTTCTTCTTCTTTAATCTACAGCAGTGACTTCCTGTCTGACAGGAAATGAAACACACACAAGTCCGTCTCCACCTCTCACTGCGAGAGACACCCACACACAGAGGTCCTCCTGGGGTCGTCAGTTAACCAGGATGGTGATCTGATCCAGGTCCAGGTTTGGGGGGGGGGGCGGGCTCAGACCTGTGGTTTGTTCCTGTCCGCGAATGTCTGATGAACATGTGAAGCAGCTTGGATTCGAGCACGTGGTCGTTGTTATGTTGCTGAACCCCGACAGAAGAGCTGGTGTGGACCTGCCCAGGTGGACCCACCTCCCCCACAGCCCTCTCAGGACAACCAGTGAAGATGATGGACGGTGAAGGAAGTGGAAACACCCTGGTAGCTATGGCAACAAGGTGGTTGCTCGGGTCCTGGTTCAGGTTCTTTGTGGGATGAGCCTGAGGTTGAAGCTTGTGCTGCCCCCCCATCTGCTGGAGGTGGTGGTGGGACAGGTGTTTTCACCTGGCTGTTGGTCTGTTGTGTCCCATTGGACAGTGACAGCAGAGGCAAAGATAGGTGTGGGGGGGTCACACCAGGACCAGGACTGCTGTGTGCTGGTTCCTGGTGGACCTGGATCATGTGGAGGTGAATAAACTGCCCTTGTTACAGCTCCGCCAATCAGTGAGTCGGCCCCAGCCAACCCCAGTGACCCGTCAGGGTGCTTAAAAACAGGTTTTGTTCAGCCTGACGAGGCAGCGATGCATTCAAGTGCAGCTTCAAACAGAAGCCACGAAGCCTTTGATCAGCTACTGTATGTCAGTGTCAGTTCGGCAGAAGGTTTCCTCCGATTGGCTCGTTCTCAGTCGATTCTTACAATTGTATCTAATTCTTTATCTTATGTTAGCTGTTTTTTGAATGGAGATTGGTACAGTTGCAGCGTTCTGTGGGACTGACATTGTCACTTTTTACCTTTAAAAACTCTTAAGGACATAATGTTAATTTAACAATTTGTATATTTCAGTACATTATCATCTCAACCTGATTCATTTTTTTAAAAAGCCCCCCCTCTTTATCTCCCACAATAAGTTGTCCACGTTCAGATATGATTGAAATTGAAGTGAATGGAATGAATTAACAAGCATTGTTTTGTGGACGGGCTGTAGCCCGTAAACTCAGTAAACTCAACATATTTTAGAGGGGTGAACATACTGACAATGATCTGGTCCGACTATCATCCAGACAATAGACCTGCAGCAGTCTGGGATTAATAACTAATAATCTAACAGCTTTTCTGCCACATACCAGGAGAAAATACTCACACCAAACTCCAAATCAATCAATCAGTCAATCTTTATTTATACAGCACCAACTGATAACAGTGTTGTCCAAGGATGAGCAGCATCAGATATTATAACAGTGGCAGGAAGGAATCAGAAGGTCCTTCTGATCTGTTAAAGGTAAGAAGTGTGTGTGTGTGTGTGTGTGTGTGTGTGTGTGTGAGACTGATTAAATGTTTTTTTAAGAAAAAGGAGAAAAAGAGGAAGCCATCACAAAGACAGGAAGTTGAAACACAAACAAGTGTGTGTGTGTGTGTGTGTCAGCAGTCAAAGTTCAGGCCATATAATGTTAGTCAAACATTCACTTTCCCACACACACACACACACACATTAAAAACAGGAGGGTGTGTGTGTGTGTGTGTAAAAAGAGAAAGACAACCAAGGTGCCCTCACACGCCCAAACGTCCTGAATCCATTTATGACCTCTGTGTGTGTGTGTGTGTGTGTGGGCGGGTAAAACACATGGGGAGAGAGAGAGAGAGAGACATGATTTCATTTCAGGGCGATCGAGTGCGACTGAGGAATGAGAATGAGAGAGGGGGGGGGGTTACTGAGCGTGTGCAGACCAGTCAGCAGCAGACAGACAAGAAGTCAGACGGAGCTCCGCGGGAATCGAACTGCCGACCTGCTGAGGACGAGGACCGTTCATTCATCTGTGTTAGAAAGAAGAAGAAGCTGCTTCAGTCTGAGGAAAAAGGTTTGAACTACTTCTTTTTTTCTGTGAATCTCAGCTGAAAGTGATTTAACAGACACATTCATGTCTAATATTTTAGAGAATCACGTGCTGTCAGTCGTTCTTCAGAGCCTTTTCATTTTTCCAATCAGTGCAAATACTCTCCTCCACGTACAGCTCGTCATTTTATTGGATGAACTGAGGTAACGATGGGTGGTGAATAGAAATATCTTTGTGCTGTCAGACATGTTCTGTGTTTCTTTGGATCGGTGATGCTGAAGCATCAAAGCCTGTTAAAGAGGTGAAGCGGAGCTCGTTTGAAGCCCAATTTAAAAGAATGAAACCCTCTAATGAATACAGCGATAATGCCTGCATGTACGTACAGAGCAGGAGTGAACCTTCCTCCACTGGTTAGAAGCAGCAGGTTTGAGTGAAGGCTGGTTTGTTGGAAACGACAGGAACAGAACATGATGCTGCTGATGGCCTTCTGAACAGGAAACATCACTCTCCTAATGTTTAATTTTATTAGTTCACGTTAGACAACCACAGCCCACCTACTGTACCATGTTATACTACACTGTACTACACTGTACCATGTTATACTACACTGTACTACACTGTACCATGTTATACTACACTGTACTATATTATACTACAGTGTACCATATTACACTACAACAGGGGTGTCAAACTCAATCAAAGAAAGGGCCAAAATTTAAAACACGGTCTAAGTCGCGGGCCAAACGGGCTCAACATTTAGTGAAGACTCTAATAGTGACTCTTTTATTATAGTATATAATATAATATAATATAATTATATATATATATATATATATATATATATATAATCCAAAAATATGAATGTAAACAGCCAAATTTCAACAACTTTTCCTCAATAAAATAAATAGAATTTTAAATAATTTTTTTATTTTCTGTACTATCCTCATGTTTTGTCTCATAGTGTCGTCTTATATTTATATTCTTTAATTATGGCCACATCAGCTCCACAAACAAGACACACAGGTTCACCTCCGACAGACAAAAAGGTA
This sequence comes from Pempheris klunzingeri, assembly GCF_042242105.1. NCBI lineage: Eukaryota > Metazoa > Chordata > Actinopteri > Acropomatiformes > Pempheridae > Pempheris > Pempheris klunzingeri. The sequence goes on from NC_092028.1 coordinate 319,929, forward strand.
AAACTCTGTCCCCACCCGCTTTGAAAGTCTCTGTTTTCAAAGTCCACTTTTCGTTTAGCCATTTATTTTGGGGGGGTAGCTTAATGGCGCGTTTCCACTAGAACCTACTCCGAGTAGAGCTGAGTAGGTTCTAGTGGAAACGCGCCATAAGTGTCGCTATAACAGCGCTGATCGATGCATTGATCCACTGATCGGTGTGTCATTATACCTGCGGGAGGAGGGGCTGCTGCACGGGTCCTGACTAGCGCGGCAGCTGTTCAGTGCATTGTGGGATTTGTAGTATTAGAGGTAAGAGAGTTGTTTACCGATGGGCCGTTCTTAATAGTCACATGAAATGATCTCGCGGGCCGTATATATAATTGTATCGTGGGCCGGATGTGGCCCGCGGGCCTTGAGTTTGACATATGTGCACTACACTGTACTATATTATACTACACTACTACACTATAGTGTACTACACTGTATTATACAATTACATTACATTATATTACATGACATGATACATGATATGATATGACATGATTAGATTAGATTAGATTAGATTCAACTTTATTGTCATTACACCTGTACAGTACAAGGCAATGAAATGCAGTTTGGCATCTAACCAGAAGTGCAATTTGTAGAAAAAGTGCAGAATATATATAAGGTATGTACAGAATATACAGAATTACAGGTGCTATATACAGAGTAGTGCTATGAACATGTGTGCTAGTAACTACGGTATAAATATAAATATAATATACGGATTAGACTGAGAGTGGAATGTACATATAATCCAGGTGTATACAGATTGAGGTGATATACATATTACCTAGATTTAAATACTATATTTACAGAGGACAGTATGGTGATGTGTCGGGGCAGGGGGGCCAGTGGGGGGCAGAGTTCAGTAGGGAGACAGCTCCGGGGAAAAAGCTGTTCCTCAGTCTGGTGGTCCTGGTTCAGAGGCTCCTGAAGCGCCTGCCGGAGGGTAAGAGGACAAACAGTTTAGGGGCAGGGTGGGAGGAGTCCTTGAGGATGCTGCGAGCTCGACGCAGACAGCGTTTCCTCTGGATGTCCTCAATGGCTGGAAGAGGAGTCCTTGTGATACGTTGGGCAGTTTTCACCACCCGCTGTAGCATCTTACGGTCTGCGGCAGAGCAGTTCCCATACCAGACAGTGACACTGCTGGTCAGGATGCTCTCGATCGCACAGCGGTAGAAGTTCACCAGTACGCTTGAGGACAGGTGGTGTCTCTTCAGTGTCCTCAGGAAGAAGAGGCGTTGGTGAGCCTTCTTGACCAGGTTGGAGGTGTTAGTGGACCAGGAGAGGTTCTCAGAGATGTGAGTCCCCAGGAACTTGAAGCTGGAGACACGTTCCACAGCCATCCCGTTGATGTGAATGGGGTTGTGCGTGTTTCCGCTCTCCCTCCTGAAGTCAATGATGAGCTCCTTAGTCTTGCTGGTGTTAAGGAGCAGCTTATTGTCAGCACACCAAGCGGCCAGATGCTGTACCTCCTCCCTGTAGGCTGTCTCATCGTTGTTGCTGATGAGGCCGATCACCGTCGTGTCGTCCGCAAACTTGATGATGGAGTTGGATCCATGTACAGGTCTGCAGTCGTGGGTGAAGAGGGAGTAGAGGAATGGGCTCAGCACACAGCCCTGTGGTACGCCTGTGTTGAGTGTGATGGTGGTTGAGCTGGTGTGTCCTGACCTAACATGCTGGGGTCTGTCAGTCAGGAAGTCTTTTATCCAGTAACAGAGGGAGGTGTTGATGCCCAGGTCTCCGAGTTTGGTGATTAACTTGGAGGGGATGACGGTGTTAAATACTGAGCTGAAGTCGATGAACAGCATCCGTGCGTAAGTGTTGTTGTTGTCCAGATGTGTGAGCACAGAGTGCAGTGCAGTGGAGATTACATCCTCTCTACTCCTGTTGCTGCGGTAGGCAAACTGGTATGGGTCCAGTGTGGGTGGGAGACAGTTCTTCAGATGTGCCAGGACCAGTCGCTCGAAGCACTTCATAACGATGGGTGTGAGTGCTACGGGGTGGTAGTCGTTCAGGCACGCCGGGCTGGAGTGTTTCGGCACTGGGACGATGGAGGTGGATTTGAAGCATGCTGGCACAGCTGCTTGGGCGAGGGACAGGTTGAAGATGTCCGTAAGAACCTCTGTGAGCTGTTCCGCACATGTTCTCAGTACGCGCCCGGGGATGCCGTCTGGGCCAGCAGCCTTGCGTGGGATATGATGAATGATGTGATAAATGATATGATAAATGATAAATAATGTGATAAATGATATATATGATAAATTACATGATAAATGATATGATAAATGACAAATGATGTGATAAATGATATATGATAAATGATAAATAATGTGATAAATGATATATATGATAAATTACATGATAAATGATATGATAAATGACAAATGATGTGATAAATGATATATGATAAATGATATATGAATTGATAAATGATAAATGATATGATAAATGGTAGATGATGTGATAAACTATACTTGATAAATGATATGATAAATGAATCATTGGGCGGCTGTGGCTCAGTAGTAGAGTGGGTCGTCCCTCAATCAGAAGGTCGGGGGTTCGATCCCCAGCTCCTATGGGTCAACATGTCGAAGTGTCCTTGGGCAAGACACTGAACCCCAACTAGCTCCTGAAGCAGCTTCAGTGTGTGAATGAGTATCAAAGAACAGATCCTCCTGAATGAATGATGTGTGAATGAGGATGGATGGAAAGAGCTTTGAGTAGTTGAAATAACTAGAAAGGAGAAATACAAATACAGACCATTTACCATAAATGACGTGATAAATGATAAATGATGTGATAAATGATAAATAAAATGATATATGATATATGATAAATGAAATGATAAATGACGTGATAAATGATAAATGAAATATCATGTGATAAATGATAAATGATGTGATAAATGATAAAAAAACGTGATAAATTATGTGATGAATGATATATGATAAATGATAAATGAAATGATAAAGGATGTGATAAATGATGTGATAAATGATGTGATAAATGATATATGATAAATGATAAATGAAATGATATATGATAAATGAAATGATATATGATAAATGATGTGATAAATGATAAATGACGTGATAAATGATAAATGAAATGATAAATGACGTAATAAATGATAAATGAAATGATAAATGATAAATGACGTGATAAATGATAAATGAAATATGATGTGATAAATAATAAATGATGTGATAAATGATAAAAACCGTGATAAATGATGTGATGAATGATATATGATAAATGATAAATGAAATGATAAAGGATGTGATAAATGATGTGATAAATGATATATGATAAATGATGTGATAAATGATATATGATAAATGAAATGATATATGATATATGATAAATTATGTGATAAATGACGTAATAAATGATAAATGAAATGATAAATGATAAATGACGTGATAAATGATAAATGAAATGATATATGATAAATGATAAATGAAATGATATATGATAAATGAAATGATATATGATAAATGACGTGATAAATGATAAATGAAATGATATAATAAATGAAATGATATATGATAAATGACGTGATAAATGATAAATGAAATGATATATGATAAATGATAAATTATGTGATAAATGATAAATGGAATGATATATGATAAATGAAATGATATATGATAAATGACGTGATAAATGATAAATGAAATGATATATGATAAATGATAAATGATGTGATAAATGATGTGATATATGATAAATGAAATGATAAATGATAAAAGAAATGATAAATGAAATGATAAATGATAAATGACGTGATAAATGATAAATGATAAATGAAATGATAAATGACGTGATAAATGATAAATGATAAATGATAAATGACGTGATAAATGATAAATAAATGAAATGATAAATGATACACGTCTTACTCATACTGTGCTCAGTAGCTTCATGTTGTGACGGTCAGCTGATCAGATCCTTTCTTCTACTTCCAGTTGAACTCTAAACCAGCATCTCCTTCACTTTGTCACCTGTGAAACAAACCATGACGCACATCACCTGAACAGAACACCTGTCATCTATGATAAATGACGTGATAAATGATAAATGAAATGATATATGATAAATGATAAATTATGTGATAAATGATAAATGGAATGATATATGATAAATGAAATGATATATGATAAATGACGTGATAAATGATAAATGAAATGATATATGATAAATGATAAATGATGTGATAAATGATGTGATATATGATAAATGAAATGATAAATGATAAAAGAAATGATAAATGAAATGATATATGATAAATGATATATGATAAATGATATATGATAAATGATAAATGATGTGATAAATGATAAATGATAAATGAAATGATATGATAAATGATAAATGATAAATGAAATGATAAATGAAATGATAAATGAAATGATATGATAAATGACGTGATAAATGATAAATGAAATGATAAATGAAATGATATATGTTAAATGACGTGATAAATGATAAATGATAAATGAAATGATATATGATAAATGATAAATGATAAATGAAATGATAAATGACGTGATAAATGATAAATGATGTGATAAATGATAAATGATAAATGAAATGATATATGATAAATGATGTGATAAATGATAAATGATAAATGAAATGATAAATGATAAATGACGTGATAAATGATAAATGATAAATGATGTGATAAATGATAAATGATAAATGAAATGAGAAATGATAAATGATGTGATAAATGATAAATGACGTGATAAATGATAAATGATAAATGATAAATGACGTGATAAATGATAAATGATAAATGAAATGATAAATGACGTGATAAATGATAAATGACGTGATAAATGATAAATGATAAATGAAATGATAAATGACGTGATAAATGATAAATGATAAATGATAAATGACGTGATAAATGATAAATAAATGAAATGATAAATGATACACGTCTTACTCATACTGTGCTCAGTAGCTTCATGTTGTGACGGTCAGCTGATCAGATCCTTTCTTCTACTTCCAGTTGAACTCTAAACCAGCATCTCCTTCACTTTGTCACCTGTGAAACAAACCATGACGCACATCACCTGAACAGAACACCTGTCATCTGTCTCCAGGTGTTCTTCATCGCCTGTACAGCTGCTGCTTTGTCTGACATGTTGTTGTTGTGTCTCGCAGGTGTGTTTCCATGGCAACAGGCGCGCGCGTGTTGCTGAGTATGTGCGTCAGCGTGTGCACGGCGTTTAACCTCGACACGTCATTCCCCCTGCTGAAGACGGGCACCGAGGGAAGTCTGTTCGGACTGTCTGTCGCTCTGCACCAAGACCTGAAGACAGACAGTTACCTGTGAGTACACGCCTGTTTGTCTGTTACCTGTCTGTCTCTCTGTTACACGCACATGGATGACACTTGAGCCGCGGTCTGAATGGCGCAGACCCGCGGCCTGCCTGCCTGTCGTCCTCTCGGGCGTGTCCAGGTGAATGATTGACAGCGTGGCTGCTGTGTGCTCTGTCTGGGCCGGTGAGCACATGGTGCTCGTTGTACTGCAGCGATCGGATGGATGTGGAACCACCTCTTCCTGCACTTAGTGACGACAGCACGCTGCTCTCTGATTGGCGACGAGACGAGACGTTCCTACAAGCAGGAGAACTCAGACGTTCCACCATAGAGCTCCACTTCATGCTTTTCATTTACACGCCATGTTATTTAGATGTTATCTATATGTTCTTTAGATGTTATCTATATGTTCTTTAGATCTTCTCTGTATGTTCTTTGGGTGTTATCTATATGTTCTTTAGATCTTCTCTGTATGTTCTTTGGGTGTTATCTATATGTTCTTTAGGTGTTATCTATATGTTCTTTAGATGTCATCTATATGTTCTTTAGATGTCATCTATATGTTCTTTAGGTGTTATCTATATGTTCTTTAGGTGTTATCTATATGTTCTTTAGATGTTATCTATATGTTCTTTAGATCTTCTCTGTATGTTCTTTGGGTGTTATCTATATGTTCTTTAGATGTCATCTATATGTTCTTTAGATGTCATCTATATGTTCTTTAGATGTTATCTATATGTTATCTATACAGTGGGGCAAAAAAGTATTTAGTCAGCCACCAATTGTGCAAGTTCTCCCACTTAAAAAGATGAGACGCCTGTAATTTTCATCATAGGTACACTTCAACTATGAGAGACAGAATGAGAAAAAAAATTCCAGAAAATCACATTGTCTGATTTTTAAAGAATTTATTTGCAAATTATGGTGGAAAATAAGTATTTGGTCAATAACAAAAGTTCATCTCAATACTTTGTTATATACCCTTTGTTGGCAATGACAGAGGTCAAACATTTTCTCTAAGTCTTCACAATGTTTTCACACACTGTTGCTGGTATTTTGGCCCATTCCTCCATGCAGATCTCCTCTAGAGCAGTGATGTTTTGGGGCTGTCGCTGGGCAACACGGACTTTCAACTCCCTCCAAAGATTTTCTATGGGGTTGAGATCTGGAGACTGGCTAGGCCACTCCAGGACCTTGAAATGCTTCTTACGAAGCCACTCCTTCGTTGCCCGGGCGGTGTGTTTGGGATCATTGTCATGCTGAAAGACCCAGCCACGTTTCATCTTCAATGCCCTTGCTGATGGAAGGAGGTTTTCACTCAAAATCTCACGATACATGGCCCCATTCATTCTTTCCTTTACACGGATCAGTCGTCCTGGTCCCTTTGCAGAAAAACAGCCCCAAAGCATGATGTTTCCACCCCCATGCTTCACAGTAGGTATGGTGTTCTTTGGATGCAACTCAGCATTCTTTCTCCTCCAAACATGACAAGTTGAGTTTTTACCAAAAAGTTCTATTTTGGTTTCATCTGACCATCTGACATTCTCCCAATCCTCTTCTGGATCATCCAAAAGCTCTCTAGCAAACTTCAGACGGGCCTGGACATGTACTGGCTTAAGCAGGGGGACACGTCTGGCACTGCAGGATTTGAGTCCCTGGCGACGTAGTGTGTTACTGATGGTAGCCTTTGTTACTTTGGTCCCAGCTCTCAGCAGGTCATTCACTAGGTCCCCCCGTGTGGTTCTGGGATTTTTGCTCACCGTTCTTGTGATCATTTTGACCCCACAGGGTGAGATCTTGCGTGGAGCCCCAGATCGAGGGAGATTATCAGTGGTCTTGAATGTCTTCCATTTTCTAATAATTGCTCCCACAGTTGATTTCTTCACACCAAGCTGCTTACCTATTGCAGATTCAGTCTTCCCAGCCTGGTTCAGGTCTACAATTTTGTTTCTGGTGTCCTTTGACAGCTCTTTGGTCTTGGCCATAGTGGAGTTTGGAGTGTGACTGTTTGAGGTTGTGGACAGGTGTCTTTTATACTGATAACGAGTTCAAACAGGTGCCATTAATACAGGTAACGAGTGGAGGACAGAGGAGCCTCTTAAAGAAGAAGTTACAGGTCTGTGAGAGCCAGAAATCTTGCTTGTTTGTAGGTGACCAAATACTTATTTTACCGAGGAATTTACCAATTAATTCATTAAAAATCCTACAATGTGA
>NC_092028.1:332500-387500 GCF_042242105.1 Pempheris klunzingeri
CCACCTAACTAGTCTGAGGGACTTTCCAATCAACTAAGTCATCTGTTAACAACCTACCTGATTAGCTGAGCAAATTTCTGTCTGGTTATCTTTAAGATTAACTTTCTACATCAAGAACTAACTAACTAACTGAGTTTGGTTAATCTGATTAATTTACTAGTTTATGTAGTAACTGACTGCCTGACTTCACCAAGTTACTGACAAAATAAAAATCAAACTGACCGACAGACGGCCTGTGACCAGCAGTCTGAATGAATGCTAACATTACTGACTAACTAGCTAACTAACTAGCTAACCGTCTCTCTCCCCTCCTTCCAGGCGTGTGGTCATCGCTTCGTTAAACTCTACGGAGCGTTCAAACTCAGACACATGATTGGTCGCTGTTATCTCCGTGGAAACAACCTGCAGTACGACGACACCGACATGCACTGGCAGAACCCCGACCAGCCCTGCAGGCAGGTCACATGACCACAAAGACCACGTGACACACAAGTCAAATGACACAACATTCCCCAACATAACCCTGTGTGTGTGTGTGTGTGTGTGTGTGCAGTCACCTGGGTGATGTCAGCAGTGAGGTCATGTGTAACATGGGGATCTCGGCCTTCATCACTCAGACTGAAGTCATCGTCGGCTCACCTGGAAGCTACGAGTGGCAAGGTGACATGTGACATCACACCCAGTCCGGATTTCAGCTGAGGACACACTGTGGGAGAGGAGACCCTGTTCATCTGTGTGTGTGTGTGTGTGTGTGTGTGTGATGTAGGAAACGTTCACGTCTCCTGGATGAACCCAGACGTCGTCTTTGACACCCAGAGGAGCTCCTTCCCCAACCTGCAGCGCAGAAACATTTACATAGGTGAACTGTCCCTTTAAATCGCCCTCTTCCTCCTCTACCTCTTCCTCCTCTTCCTCCTCCACCTCCTCCTCATCTTCCTCTTCCTCTTCCTTTTCCTCTTCCTCCTCCACCTCTTCCTCCTCCTCCTCCTCCTCCTCACTGTGTGAACCTTGACCCCACAGACATGGAGCTCATGTTGAATCCTTCAGAGTAACTTCCTCCTCCACAGGAAGTCATCATGTGACGTCCCTCCAGAATAAAGCTCCAGAAAACAGAGGCTGCAGAACCTCATAGAGAACCTGTCTGTTCTAAGGTTCTTTCAGTCTCTGAGTGATCCACTGATGTCTGAACATCCAGGGGTTCATCCTCTGCAGACAGGAGCTGCTGTCTGAACATCCAGGGGTTCATCCTCTGCAGACGGGAGCTGCTGTTTATGTTGGCCAGTGTGTTAGCATAAGTAGCTGTTAGCACGTTAGCATCTGTCAGATTAGCAACAACATTTTCGTTGTGAATTTACATAAAAGTGATATTTCACACTGAGATGATACACGCAACAAACCACACACACACACACACACACACACACACACACACAGCGAGGTTAACATTACCTGTGTGTGTGTGTGTGTGTGTGTGTGTGTGTGTACAGGATACTCAGTCACTCAGGCTCATCGTCTTCTCTCTCAGGATGATGAAACCATAGTAACAGGTGAGTCCTTTACCTCAGCAAACTTTGATCGTTGTTTTGATCGTTGTATTGATCGCTGTATTGATCGTTGTCTTGACGATCAGGAGCTCCTAAGGACAGTAAGGACGACGCTCGTGGCTCCGTGCTGCTGGTGGTGAAGCGGTCCGATAAACTAATGACTCAGCAGACTCTGCGCGGTGAACAGATGGGCTCGTATTTCGGTAACGCCGTGGCAACCACCGACCTCAACAGCGACGGGTAAGGAAGGATGTACAGGTCACACGACTCATGCTGAGGTCACGTGCTGTTACACACATGCATTGTGAATTCAGTTACACTCAAGATTCTTCAACCCGACTGCAAATTAGGTTTACTGGCAATATTTTACAAACTTCCAGCTGAAACAACAGCAACCAAAATACTAACAGTAACTACAGTGCTGACAATATAACTAATACTGATCAATATGGTAACAATGATGTTTGGTTTCATGTTAGAAATATGGGTATGTCAAGAGAACGTTAATCCTTTTCCTTGTTTGTCCAAGGCAATGATCAAACAAGGAAAAGGATACAAAAAGATAGAAAAGGAAGTGAATGTTCCTAGTGATACTGTTGGAAGCAAATCACTGGCTGCATGACCTGCATCTGCCACCAGATTTCTGAGGACAGGTGGACAAAAACCCTTGAATGTCTGCAAAAGACTTACAGCAAGACTTGGTGGCAATAGGCACTGAGCTTTCAGTCTCTACAGTAAGGTGCATACTAAACACTGAAGGTCTCCATGCTTGAACTCTAAAACGTGACCCAAAAGCACAAGACAAGTCGGCTAAAATATGTTTGAAATCATATAAATAAGTTTCAGAAGTTTTGAGGCATACGCTGAAAAGAACAGCCTGCTTACAGTGAAGCATGGCAGAGACTCTGTGATGCTCTGGGGCTGCTTTGCTTCTTCTAGCACCAGAAACCTGCAGCGTTTGGAGGGCAAGATGGCTTCAATCCAGCATCAGGAGGTCTATGAGGAAGCTGAAGCTTGGGCACCATTGGTCCTTCCAACAGGACAATAATCCCAAACATAGCTCAGGAACGCTGTCAGAACCTGGTGTCTGTCTGTGCATACTGTGGGATATTGTGTTGAATGTAATGTTAGTTGTGTTGAGCTCAGCTGAAAGTTTGTAAATGTTGCAAAAACACCTCATTTGCAATGAGGGTTGACTAATTTTGAGGGCAGCTGAACATCAGAGCACTTTGAAAACAGACGAAATCTAAATAGGACGTGGTTCACTGATGTGTGACGACGGACTGTCGGTTCTCCATCTTCCTGCAGGTGGAACGACCTGCTGGTGGGCGCTCCTTTTTACTTCCACCGTCAGCAGGAGGCGGGCGGGGCGGTTTACGTGTATATGAACGCAGGAGGTCGCTTTGATTCTGGGCCCAGCGTGGTGCTGACAGGACCGGCCGGGTCGGGGTTCGGGATGTCCGTTACCGCTGCCGGAGACCTCAACCAGGATGGCTTCCAGGGTGAGCACCTGGACACACAAGTGAGTCATGTGACGGCATGATGCAGCCGTGGGGGAGAGCCTGATGTGTTTCTGTTCCTCAGACTTTGCAGTTGGAGCACCTTTCCACGAAACAGGAAGTGTGATGATCTGGACCGGGAGCAGCAAGGGGGTCTCTACAGAACCAAGCCAGGTCTCACAGTGCCCTCCCCCCTGTGATAATTGGCAGTGTGCAGGTCTGATCACACCTGTGACCCCCCCTCTGTCTCTGAGCAGGTGATCCGGGGGAGCAGGATCTCTCCGGGGTTCAGGACCTTTGGGTATTCTCTGTCTGGAGGTCTGGACGTTGACGGGAACAGATACCCGGACCTGCTGGTTGGCTCCCTGGACGACACCGTCGCTCTGCTCAGGTACCAAGACCCCAGACCCCCCCGAAACCTCACCGACCAGGAACCAGCAGTAACTATCAGCAACCAGCAGTAACTGTCAGTAACCAGCAGTAACTATCAGCAACCAGCTGTATCTATTAGTAACCAACAGTAACTATCAGTAACCAGCAGTAACTGTCAGTAACCAGCAGTAACTATTAGTAACCACCAGAAACTATCAGTAACCAGCAATAACAATCGGTAACAATCAGTAACTATCGGTAACCATCAGTAAATATCAGTAACCAGCAGTGACTATCAGTAACCAGCAGTGACTATCAGTAACCAGCAGTAACTATCAGAAGCCATCAGTAACCAGCAGTAACTGTCAGTAACCACCTGTAACTATCAGTGACTATTAGTAACCAGCACTATCGGTAACCAGCAGTAACCACAAGTAACTATCAGTAACCAGCAGTAACCATCAATAACTGTCAGTAACCAGCAGTAACTATTAGTAACCAGCAGTAACCACAAGTAACTATCAGTAACCAGCAGTAACCATCAGTAACTGTCAGTAACCAGCAGTAACTATTAGTAACCAGCAGTAACCGTCAGTAACCATCAGTAACTATCAGTAACCAGCAGTAACTGTCAGTAACCATCAGTAACCATCAGTAACTATCAGTAACCAGCAGTAACTGTCAGTAACCATCAGTAACTAGCAGCAACTATTAGTAACCACCATTAACCAGCATTGACTATAGTAAGTATCACTAACTACCACTAACTATGGGTAACATATATGACTTCAGTCATGTAGCAGTCCCGTCTACTGACTAACCAATAACCAGTGAGTCTTCTGTCAGAGTTTTGTTTAGTTCAGAGCTGTCTCCAACCATGACTGATTGACTGACTGACTGACTGATTGATTGATTGTTTGACTGATTGATTATTTCCTCAGGACTCGTCCAGTCATTCACCTCAATAAAACCCTCAGAGTGTCTCCAGACCTCGTCGACCCAAACAGCTGTGACTACTGGTGAGACTCCAACCGGTGACCAGCTAACGGCTAACGGCTATCAGACCGACCGACTGACTATGTGTGTGTGTGTGTGTGTGTGTGTGTGTGTGTGTGTGTCAGTATCCAGGTGAAGGTGTGTTTCTCCTACATGTTCAGCAGTGGAGAGAACAGCAACAGAGACAACATCAGTGAGTCACCCTGAACCAGACCAGAGAGACAGACAGGACACAGCCTGTCTGCCTGTCTGTCCGCCTGCCTGCCTGTCTGTCTGTCTGTCCATCCACCTGCCTGCCTGACTGTCTGTCTGTCTGTCTGTCCACCTGCCTGTCTGTCTGCCTGTCTCTACAGCGCTACCTCAGCTGTGTTCACTGCTCATGAGCTCATGCTAGCATGCTAACACACTTAGCTAAGGTGGTGGTCATTAGCATGTTAGCATGTAGCTGCAGCCCCTCAGAGCTGAAGGCCTATTGGACAGCCTGACGTTAAAGGGACATTCTGTGTACTATTAGCGTTTGTCGCTAACCTGACAGATGGAGGGACGTGATGCTAACGAGTCTGTTTATGGTCAGTAATTAATTATCGTTAACCAGCTTCCTGTGAGGCTACAGCTGTGTGTGTACACTCTGAGCTTATTGGCTGACCTGATTGATTGACGGGACGAAGCTGTCAATTAAAGCCTGCTGTTAATCATCAAACTGATACACACACACACACACAGATGACATCATACTGTGTCCTTGTGTGTTACTATGAATGATGAATCACATCACAGAAACACACACACACACTCTGTACTCCCCAGGGAGCTGAGTGTGTGTGTGTGTGTGTGTCCTCCTCCTGTCCCGTCACAGTGTTGCTATGACACCAAACCTCCACACACACACACACACACACACACACACCAACATGTGGTTGGACTCCTTAATGAATCTTCACAAGAACCTCGTTAGAATGAAGTCGATCAGATCCAGTGATGATGAAGATGATGGCGATGAAGATGATGGTGAAGATGATGATGATGAAGATGATGAAGATGATGGTGAAGATGATGATGATGAAGATGATGGTGATGAAGATGATGGTGAAGATGATGATGATGAAGATGATGGTGATGATATGGGGGTGAAGATGATGGTGAAGATGATGGTGATGAAGATGATGGTGATGATGAAGATAGTGGTGAAGATGATGGTGATGAAGATGATGGTGATGATGAAGATGATGTTGATGAAGATGGTGGTGAAGAAGATGGTGAAGATGATGGTGATGAAGATGGTGATGAAGATGGTGGTGAAGATGGTGAAGAAGATGGTGGTGAAGATGATGGTGGTGAAGATGGTGGTGAAGAAGATGGCGATGAAGATGGCGGTGAAGATGATGGTTATGAAGATGGTGGTGAAGATGATGGTGATGAAGATGGCGGTGAAGATGGTGGTGAAGATGGCGATGAAGATGGCGGTGAAGATGGTGGTGAAGAAGATGGTGATGAAGACGTGATGAAGATGGTGGTGAATATGATGGTAAAGATGAAGATGATGGTGATGATGAAGATGGTGGTGAAGATGATGATGAAGATGAAGATGATGGTGATGATGAAGATGGTCGTGAAGATGATGGTGAAGATGGTGATGATGAAGATGGTGATGAAGATGGTGGTGAAGATGGTGAAGATGGTGGTGAAGATGGTGAAGATGGTGGTGAAGATGATGGTGATGATGAAGATGGTGGTGATGATGAAGATGGTGGTGGAGATGGTGGTGAAGATGGTGGTGAAGATGAAGATGATGGTGAAGATGAAGATGGTCATGAAGATGATGGTGAAGATGGTGATGATGAAGATGGTGATGAAGAAGATGGTGAAGATGATGGTGAAGATGAAGATGGTGGTGAAGATGATGGTGAAGATGAAGATGGTGGTGAAGATGGTGATGAAGATGGTGGTGAAGATGGTGAAGATGATGGTGAAGATGAAGATGGTGGTGAAGATGAAGATGGTGGTGAAGATGATGGTGAAGATGAAGATGGTGGTGAAGATGATGGTGAAAATGATGGTGAAGATGAAGATGGTGGTGAAGATGATGGTGAAGATGAAGATGATGGTGAAGATGATGGTGAAGATGAAGATGGTGGCGAAGATGATGGTGAAGATGAAGATGGTGGTGAAGATGGTGGCGAAGATGATGGTGAAGATGAAGATGGTGGTGAAGATGGTGGTGAAGATGATGGTGAAGATGAAGATGGTGGTGAAGATGATGGTGAAGATGATGGTGAAGATGATGGTGAAGATGATGGTGAAGATGAAGATGATGGTGAAAATGATGGTGAAGATGAAGATGGTGGTGAAGATGATGGTGAAGATGAAGATGGTGGTGAAGATGATGGTGAAGATAAAGATGGTGGTGAAGATGATGGTGAAGATGAAGATGGTGGTGAAGATGGTGGTGAAGATGAAGATGGTGGTGAAGATGATGGTGAAGATGAAGATGGTGGTGAAGATGATGGTGAAGATGAAGATGGTGGTGAAGATGATGGTGAAGATGATGGTGAAGATGAAGATGGTGGCGAAGATGATGGTGAAGATGAAGATGGTGGTGAAGATGGTGGTTGAAGATGATGGTGAAGATGAAGATGGTGGTGAAGATGGTGGTGAAGATGATGGTGAAGATGATGGTGAAGATGATGGTGAAGATGGTGGTGAAGATGATGGTGAAGATGAAGATGATGGTGAAAATGATGGTGAAGATGAAGATGGTGGTGAAGATGATGGTGAAGATGGTGGTGAAGATGATGGTGAAGATAAAGATGGTGGTGAAGATGATGGTGAAGATGAAGATGGTGGTGAAGATGATGGTGAAGATGAAGATGGTGGTGAAGATGGTGGTGAAGATGATGGTGGAGATGAAGATGGTGGTGAAGATGATGGTGAAGATGAAGATGGTGGTGAAGATGGTGGTGAAGATGAAGATGGTGGTGAAGATGACGGTGAAGATGATGGTGAAGATGATGGTGAAGATGAAGATGGTGGTGAAGATGAAGATGGTGGTGAAGATGACGGTGAAGATGATGGTGAAGATAAAGATGGTGGTGAAGATGAAGATGGTGGTGAAGATGGTGAATCTCACTGACTGTACAGTGACAGTGAATGATAAACATGGAGGAGGAAATGAGCATGATTGTTGTTTTACTGTCTGAATAGCTTCCGTGTTCATGAACTGAGCAGTGTTTAAGTCCACTGGTAGGAGGCGGGACTTCACCTCTGTATTTACAAGTGTGCTGTTTGCAGCGTCCCTCTCTAACGGTCGCTCTCTCTCTCTCTTAGCCGTCCGCTTCACTGTCGCCACTGACATCACCAGCCTCAAATCCCGCCTTCGTTTCCGAGACAACGGGCAGAGCGTGTACTCTGGTTACCTGTCGATGCCGAAAAAGTGGTGTGAGACCCTGAAAGTCGGACTGCTGGTGAGTAAACACGGCCAGGTGCCCTGCTAGTGCCCCCTACAGGCTGTGGGTGACGCTGCAGGACACATTATAGAAGGGATGCTCCTCTGGAGAGCAGGAGTGAGATCACTGATGGTCTGACATCTGATCACTGGACGTTTGACCTGCATTAAAATTTATTTGCAATAAAAAATGTTTTTTCCAGCAAAATTTTTTGTTAACCACTGAAAATAAATGTTAAAACCGCAGCCGCTCGACTTTAAATGTGGTGTCTGAAAAAACATCCACTATCGGAAATGTGATGCGAAAGTTTCTGCAGAGTGCTTTGGTTAATCTGAGGTTTAATTAAAGGAAGTTGTGGTGTGTGAGATACGACGTGTGCTGAGCTTTAATCAGTGAGCTGCTGACAGCACTCACATCCTACTGCTCCACCAGGGTCCACAGGAAAAACTGTTCACCACTGTTGATGTTTTGGGCTTTGGTGGGTGATGATTTTTCCATCGGCCATCATGCTGGCTGTTCTGGGCTTGTCCTCTCACGTCCTCGTTGGCTGTTTGTGACGCCTGTTGGTTTGTTTAGATTCAGTTCCGACGTGCCGTGTCAGGGCTGAAGTTAAAGCCGTTGACTAAGACTCCAGTCGAATTCACATTCCTGCCGGTCGTTGATCCTTCTGCTTTCAGCCTGCTCTGTTTCCTAATCGCAGTCAACCGTCATCAGAGGATCAAATGACTGAAGATATAATCTGTTCCTCATATGAGAAGAGAGGTTCTAGAGGTTTTGCTCTTTGTGTTTGTGTTCTGCAGAGTCCAATCCGAGATAAAGTGGAACCTCTGGTGTTCTCCCTTAGCGCCTCTCTGTCCGAGAAGCTTCCCAGGAAAAGAAACACCGTACAGGACCTGAAACGCCTCCCTGTGCTGAGCCAGGCAGCCCGACCCGTTAGATCCCAGGTCAGAACCCACAGAAACTTGGTCAAAACCCACAGAAACTAGGTCATAGCCTGTCAGAACCAAGGTCAAAACCCAAGACTGTTCTCAGAACAGAACGCACAGAAAAAGAACCCAGATCCTGTCTGATCCAAATCAAGCCCAGAAACAAACAGAACCGACAAAACAAATGGTTCAGAACTAACATGTTTACAATTCCTTAGGTGATGTTGACTTTCTCCATCTGTTAGATCCACATCCTGAAGGCCTGCGGTTCCGATAACCGTTGCCATAGTAACCTGCAGATGACGGCCCAGTTCACGGATGAGAACCAGAAACCATTCCCCATGTGAGTGAACGGCTCCTCCACACCAGACTGTGGGTCCACGTTCAGAAGCTATTTCAAGCGTTTCTGTCTTTGTGATGGTGAAACACATCAGCTTATTCTCATTGATCACTGGTGACTAACAGATCAATCAAGCAATCAATCAATCAATCTTAAATTTTATAGCGCCATTTCATAACATTGTTATCTCAAGATGCTTTCCATAAAGAGCAGGTCTCAACCAGAGAAATTCAAGGAATCTCTTTGTTCCAGTAGTTTTGGAAGAAAAAGAGGAATATCGAGGGTCCACAGCTGAGTTTTGCTGAAACATCAGAATTTGTGGGTTTCTGTTTCTGTGTTTCCAGGCAGGATGATATTCAGGTGTTGTTCTACAATGCCAACATTAACCGACTGTTTCTGGAAGTTAACGTCAGCAACACACCGTCTCCAGGCCGACCAGCGGAGGATGCTCACAATGCTGTTTTGACCATTAGCATCCCATCGCTGCTCATATACTCTGGAGTCCGAACAAAGGTAGTGAAGCTAAATGTCTTTCCTCCAGCTGTGAGCAGGTGGGGAACGGGATGGTGGTGAAGTACTGGATACATAAGCTGAAGCTTTGAATTTACTTAGTTACTGAGCATGTAGCTAGAGAAGAGTAGTGAACTGAGTAGTGAGCCTTGAGGGACACCACATGTTGGCAGTATGGACTGAAAGGGTTTATTAGACACAGGCTTCTGATACATGTTAAAGTGCTCAGTTTGCTTCTGAGAACTTGGCTTGGGCCAGCCTCAAAGGATTTCACTTCAAATTTGCCCTGAAGGACTGAGAACTGACCTCAGACTCAACTTGGACTTGCCATAATTGGTTAAGGACTTGACGTGAGAGTTTCTTTGGATTTACCATAAAACAACTGATTTCCTGGGCAGTAAAATGGTCTGTTATTGTAAATCACCTTTCTAGTCATTTCGACTACTTAAAGCGCCTTTAGAGTGGAATGCCTTTTTAGGATTTGCTCTAAAGTGTGTGGGACATGACTTGAGACTTGATTTTGCTTTTTCCTGAAGAACCTGACTTGGTGCTTGTCAAGAGACCAGTGAGTCCCACAGTGAATCGTGTGTTTGTGTCACAGGGTGACGTCCCGGCGGTGGTGGAGTGTTCTGTTGAGGATGCCTTTCTTCTGTGTGAGCTGGGGAACCCGTTCAAAAGCAACCAGACGGTACAGAACATACATGACATAGAAGTACAGAACTGTGAGTCCTGCTGTGCTGCTGCTGATTGTCCTTCTGTCTGTGTTTCAGGTTCGAGTGTTGATCATATTTCAACCGTCTGAGAGTTTGGACACCAGAGAGATTCAGTCTGTGCTGCTGCTGTCCACGTAAGAGACACACACACACACACACACACACACACACATTACCTGTGGAAGTGTGTGTTATTGGACAGGTGCTGACTGACTGTCTCTGTGTGTCCTCAGACTCAGTGAGCAGTCAGGTTTGTTTCCCATCTCTGCCTCCATGTTGGTGGAGTATTCACTGCAGACTTCCCTCACTCTGTGAGTATCAACGCCAATGCCACACACCTTTAATAGTGACCTCTGACCTCTGGTCTAGTGACCTCAGACCAACCGCCTCAGGAAGGTTTCCAGGCTTTGAAGCCGGTCTGACCTGGTGGCCAAACTGTAATTACAACAATGACAACATGTGACGCTGTTGAGCCCACTGACTCTGTGGTGCTAACAGGAAGTTAGAGGAGGGCTAACAAAATGTCAGAGCAGGTGTGACTGGAAGTTTGCTGGTTTGGCAGGCCCAGACGCTAGTCCTCCAGGCTCTATGGACCTATGATGAGGAAGATCCAGGTACTTAATAACCGGGAAGAGGCTTCATGTTCCACTGAGCAGCTTTCAGAGGGATGAACAGAGCCTCCAACGCTGTTCCAGGTCTCTGTAGATGTCCATGCTTCTGACTGGTTACCTGATGACCTCTCCACTTTTGCCGTCCTGACAGAATCAATCCTCCTGGCCCCGCCTCTTTCAGCGGTCACGTGATCGGGGAGTCGGCGATGAAGACGACAGACGATGTCGGTAGCCCACTGCTCTTCACCTTCCAGGTTAGTCTGAAGCCAGCTTGAGTGTCCGCAGGTGGAAACACACCAGGTGTTGACCCACCACCTACTCTGACAGGTGCACATCAACGGGAAGCTGCTGGGTCGCCTTGGTAACCTGGAGGTGGAGTTTGATTGGCCAAGGGAGTCTTCCAATGGGAAGTGGCTGCTGTACCTCGCAGAGATCCAAGTGAGCGGCACATCAGAGCCCCGCTGCACTCCCCCCGGCAACATCATCAACCCCCTCAACCTCACGGTAACCACGGCAACGCCACCTCAACAGGTCAAGTTCTGCGCTGCTATGTGCACATCAATCACAGTGAGGCCGTCGTTGGCCGTGGAAATCTGAGTTCTCCAAATATGGTCAAAATAACAAAATAAAGTAAGATGAGACAAAATCCAACAGTCGACTTAAAAAATAAAGTAGAATAACATAAAGTGATGATAAGATGAATAAACTGTAATCATGTCTCTGCATCCTGAGAACAGGATGTACACAGGACACACGGACTTCTTTCATAATAAAAGTCCAGGACTGGCACATTTCATAATAAATGTTCAGGACAATCAGAAGCTTTTACTGGAGCATCTTTAGCTCATCTGCTTCTCCATTTCATGGGCTTGATTTTAATAAAAGAAGGAGCTTCTTCATCATCATCATCAGAGGTTTGGACGTAGTGAACTGTGTGCTCGCTCACGCTGACTGTTTTCTCCTAAAACAAGAAGCGCAGTGCTCAGTTTTAAAAACAGAGCAGCTGCCTCGTTAACCTCTTCACTTCAAAATTCCATAAATGACACCAGGATGAGTGCAGCAGTTAGCCAGCTACATGCAGCATCCTTTTCTTAACAGTGACATACAGTTTTTAACATGTTAGCACGATTATGATGATCTGTGTCTAATTAGCGATGGTGCTAGTTAAGGTTAGCTTGCTAACTGCTGCATTGACTCATCCTGTTTTGAAGCGCCATCGCTGCAGCTGTGATCCGGCAGATGAGTGCTGCTTTGGTTAGCACATCACGTCCTAACCCTAACCCTCTTCCTCCATCTGACTGGACGGTGTGTAAGGATGGTTAGAAGCTCTTCATCAGCGTTGTGTCTGGCCTCTGATTCAGCTGAAACATGTTAATAACTAACAACTGGGCTAGCATGTCTGTGGGCAAATCTGATCTGATGAGTTCTTTGAAATGCTTTGGTAGTTTTCTTGTGCTGCTGTTGATGATGATGATGATGAAGATTATCCTGATAAAGAATTGATTTTTTTTCTCCTGATGACGGTCCCAGTTTGTCCCCTCTTGTAAGGTTAAACTGTCTTTGACCTGAACAAACCTTTTCTGTTGATGACTTCCTGTTTTGGTCAGCTGTCAGAGGAGGAGGAGAAGAGGAAGAGGAGGAGGAGGAGGAGGAGTCTGGAAGAGGTGGTGAGGGAGGAGCAGAGGGAAAAGACTCCACCTGTCCTCCACCTACGGGGCCCGAAGAAGAAGTCCTACACTCTGGTACAGACACACTTAGCTCTGCAGCAGCGTCCCACGCTCTGAGGCAGGAGACACATTCTTACTAACTACTGCTAATAACTAATTACTAACTTGCTGTCTCTGTAAACATGTTTCCCATCCCAACCCAGAAAACACAAGCATAGAAAGTATGTTAAAGGTTAAACAGCTCCTGTGCACCAGACACAATTTGACAAACATGACGTTTGACCTGTTTGTGAGGACCTGTTGGATTGTGAGGATGCTGTGTTGTCTGTGGTGTGACTCAGAGGTGATCACTGCTAGACGGCAGAGAAGCAGACCGACCAGACCACCACCTGTGTCTATGTCCTCAGGTATATAACAGCCTGTGCGTGTGTGTGTGTGTGAGCAGGACTGCGGGGCCGGGGCTACCTGTCTGAGATTTGTGTGTCCTCTGGTGAACATGAACGCCTCGGCGACACTGATGGTCCGGGCCAGACTGTGGAACTCCACCATGATCGAGGTACGAGCGCCCTCGCCTTCAGGAACGTATGTCAGCTGACAGTGTATCATGTGACCGGTTGTGTGTTTCAGGACTACAGCGATGCAAGGAACGTGCTGGTTCGAGGCCGGGCGACTCTGAGGCTGCAGACCGACAAGCCGACCGTCAGCATGGCGTCTCACAGCACCGAGGTACTGAGTACTGGCGCGCCTTGCAGGATGTGTTACCACCAGCGTAAGCTCCTGTGTTACCTCCTGAATGTTGCTCTGCAGATCGAGGTCCATGTTTATCCAGACCCAGGGCAGCAGGTGGACCCCGGCGCCCCCCTGTGGATCATCGTGGTGTCTGTCCTGGCTGGAGTCTTACTGCTGGCGCTGATCTGCCTGCTGCTCTGGAAGGTAAACGGAGAGGTTCAGTCCTGGTCGGGGTGTGGGATCCACAACGGTGGGATTACTGTCATGTTTGGGCTCCATGTGTCAGTGGTGCTGGTTGGTAAAGAGCGCTGTGTCGCCCCCTGCTGTTCAGTGTGGCTTCTTCAGGAGAGTCAGCACCAGAGAGCTGTACCAGGCCAAGACCCAGAGGGCCCTCAGGAGGAGCCAGCCGTCTGACACCCACAGGCTGGACAAGGAGCTCTGAGGCTGGACAGCCTGCTGCTAGAGAGCCCTGCTGTAAGGACCTGCTGCTGGATGACTGGTTACTACTGACTTGTTAGAACTGACTGGTTACTACTGACTGATTACTGTTCCTACTGTCTGGTCATTGTTACTACTGACTGGTTACTATTACTACTGACTAGTCACAACTTACTGGTTACTACTGACTGGTTACTGTTACTACTGTCTGGTCACTGTTACTACTGACTAGTCACAATTTACTGGTTACTACTGACTGGTTACTGTTACTACTGTCTGGTCACTGTTACTACTGACTAGTCACAACTGACTGGTTACTACTTACTGGTTACTACCAAATAGTCACAACTGACTGGTTACTACTGACTGGTTACTGTTACTACTGTCTGGTCACTGTTACTACTGACTAGTCACAACTGACTGGTTACTACTGACTGGTTACTGTTATTACTGTCTGGTCACTGTTACTACTGACTAGTCACAACTGACTGGTTACTACTGACTGGTTACTGTTACTACTGACTAGTTACAACTGACTGGTTACTGTTATTACTGACTAGTCACAACAGACTGGTTACTACTGATTGGTTACTGTTACTACTGACTAGTTACAACTGACTGGTTACTACTGATTGGTTAATGTTACTACTGATTGGTTACTGTTACTACTGTCTGGTCACTGTTACTACTGACTAGTCACAACTTACTGGTTACTACTGACTGGTTATTGTTACTACTGTCTGGTCACTGTTACTACTGACTAGTCACAACTGACTGGTTACTACTTACTGGTTACTACCAAATAGTCACAACTGACTGGTTACTACTGACTGGTTACTGTTACTACTGTCTGGTCACTGTTACTACTGACTAGTCACAACTGACTGGTTACTACTGACTGGTTACTGTTATTACTGTCTGGTCACTGTTACTACTGACTAGTCACAACTGACTGGTTACTACTGACTGGTTACTGTTACTACTGACTAGTTACAACTGACTGGTTACTGTTATTACTGACTAGTCACAACAGACTGGTTACTACTGATTGGTTACTGTTACTACTGACTAGTTACAACTGACTGGTTACTACTGATTGGTTAATGTTACTACTGACTGGTTACTGTTACTACTGTTTGGTCACTGTTACTACTGACTAGTCACAACTTACCGGTTACTACTGACTGGTTACTGTTACTACTGTTTGGTCACTGTTACTACTGACTAGTCACAACTTACCGGTTACTACTGACTGGTTACTGTTACTACTGATTGGTTACTGTTACTACTGCCTGGTCACTGTTACTACTGACTAGTCACAACTGACTGGTTACTACTGACTGGTTACTACCGACTAGTCATAACTGACTGGTTACTACTGACTGGTTACTGTTACTACTGTCTGGTCACTGTTACTACTGACTAGTCACAACTGACTGGTTACTACTGACTGGTTACTACCGACTGGTTACTGTTACTACTGACTAGTCACAACTGACTGGTTACTACTGACTGGTTACTGTTACTACTGACTAATCACTACTGACTGGTTACTGTTACTACTGTCTGGTCACTGTTACTACTGACTGGTTACTACTTACTAATTACAACTGACTGGTTACTATTACTACTGACTAGTCACAACCGACTGGTTACTGTTACTACTGACTAGTCACGACTGACTGGTTACTACTGACTGGTTACTGTTACTACTGACTGGTCATGGTTACTACTGACCGGTTTCTGCTGACTGGTCACGACTGACTGGTTACTACTACTGGTTACTACTGACTGGTCATGGTTACTACTGACCGGTTTCTGCTGACTAGTCACGACTGACTGGTTACTGTTACTACTAACTGGTCATGGTTACTACTGACTGGTTTCATGCTGATTGGTCACGACTGACTGATTACTGGTTACTACTGACCGGTTTCTGCTGACTAGTCACAACTGACTGGTTACTGTTACTACTAACTGGTCATGGTTACTACTGACTGGTTACTGGTTACTACTGACTGGTTACTGTTACTACTGACTAATCACTACTGACTGGTTACTGTTACTACTGTCTGGTCACTGTTACTACTGACTGGTTACTACTTACTAGTTACAACTGACTGGTTACTATTACTACTGACTAGTCACAACCGACTGGTTACTGTTACTACTGACTAGTCACGACTGACTGGTTACTACTGACTGGTTACTGTTACTACTGACTGGTCATGGTTACTACTGACCGGTTTCTGCTGACTGGTCACGACTGACTGGTTACTACTACTGGTTACTACTGACTGGTCATGGTTACTACTGACCGGTTTCTGCTGACTAGTCACGACTGACTGGTTACTGTTACTACTAACTGGTCATGGTTACTACTGACTGGTTTCATGCTGATTGGTCACGACTGACTGATTACTGGTTACTACTGACTGGTTACTGGTTACTACTGACTGGTTACTGTTACTACTGACAGGTTACTATTACTGACTGATTACTATCTAGTTACTGACTTAGTTATTAAGTGGTTAAAGACTGGTTACTGTTGCCTTTGTGGTGGGGGTGGGCCATCGTCTCTCTCCTCCTTCTAGCTGTTCTGACTCTTCCTGTCTGATCGATTAGCTGATCAGTGACTGTATTGATCACACTGATTTGTTCCCCTGCTCATATCTCTGTCTCTACTTATATTTATCGATATATTGATCTCTCTCTGATGGGAATTTTATTATGAAATGAATTACATACACTCCACACCAGCTTCACTGAACATCACTGCTGCTGTCAGTGATCAATACCGCCCCTCAGCATTAATCAATAACTCAGCCAATACAAGCCACTGCTCACTTTACAACTCAGTAATTTACCCAACGACAAGGTGTACCGCTGCTGTGACCTGGTGGGTAGTCCACAACAGGCACCAACCCCCCTCCAACCATGACACAACATTTAACTTCCTGTTCCACTTCCTGTTCTACTTCCAGGTCCACTTCCTGTTCTACTTCCAGGTCCACTTCCTGTTCTACTTCCAGGTCCACTTCTTGTTCTACTTCCTGTTCCACTTCCTGTTCTACTTCCAGGTCCACTTCCTGTTCCACTTCCAGGTCCACTTCCTGTTCTACTTCCAGGTCTCACCAGGTGTCTCTCTCTCTCTCTCTCTCTCTGCAGTGTGGGTTCTTTGTGCGTCGGAGGGCGTGGCGTGCCACAGCGCTTCACCAGGGGAGGATTATGGGTAAAGATGAGCAGCAGCAGAACACAAACACTGACGGTTTCCTGGTCCAAGATGATGCCCCCAAACAGTGGGTCACCTCCTGGAGTGGAACACACTGACCGTATCCATGGAGGCGCATCCTGAACCAGGACGAACGGGACCAACCAACCTGAACTGGACCAACACACTGCCATTTACTGCTCCAGGAGCAGGAGGAGGAGCAGGAGGAGGACGAGGAGGTCTCTCTCTCTCTCTCTCTCTCGATCATGTGTTTTGTTATTTATCTGTATTTGGGTTCTTTTTGAAGTGTTTTGTATCTGTATGATTAGCTGTGTGTTAACAATATTTCCCAGCATCCTCTTGGCCTCTGAAGAACATCAGGTTACCATAGGAACCTGATACAGGACTTTTCACAGCCAATCACTGAACCTGCTGTTGCCATAGAAGCGTCACTGTGGGAAAGTTTGTTGATGGACACGGAGACAAAATGGGTGATCGGTGCATCAGGATGTCGATCAGGAAGTGAACAGGATGTACAGTTAAAGGGCTACATGATGAAAAAGAGGTCAGCGCAGGCCGCTTCAACGTGTCCTGATGATGTCATGTTTAAACGCTGCCTTCAGGGGCGGGTCATTAATGCTGCGCTCCCTGTCAACAAAGTCCTCAGTTAAACCTCTGGTGTTGCATTCAGGTGCTGAAGAATTTAATAAGAAAAAACCTGTTTGTTGACTCTTTTATGTTACAAATCTAGCAGCTGACGGACGGTTAAAATTTCTTCCCAAATCCTGTCACTGCCTCAGTCTGTGAAGAGTTTTTACAGAGCTGTGATATTTGTGACAGCACCTGAAGGCAGCGCCTGTGGTTTGTCCTCTCTGTGGTCAAATGTTTGTCTCAGTGGTTCCTGTATGTGGCCCATAATAAAGTGTTTTCTACTGATCTGTACGTTACCTGTCAATGATGCTTTCAAGGTCACTGTTTTTGTGTAGCCACACTCCAACCATTTCAGAGCGTTGACCACGTGTTCTTTATTGTCACCATGACGATGAAGGTCTCATTTGTCCATCCATCTATCCATCCATTATCTTCCTCTTATCTGGGGTTGGGTCACGGTGGCAACAGGTCAAACAGGGCACTGTCCAGCTCGTCCTGGGGATCCCGAGGCGCTCCCAGTCCAGATGAGATACATAATCCCTCCAGAGGGTTCTGGGTCTGTCCTGACCTTCTCCCGGTGGGACATGCCCGGGAAATGGAGGCGACCAGGACCACTGGCTCCTTTCGATGTGGAAGAGCAGTGTCTCCTCCGAGTTCCTCACCCTCTCTCGAAGGCTGAGCCCAGACGTCCAATAGCCCCGGTACAGTGCCGGTACAGCCCCGGTACAGTGCTGGTACAGCCCTGGTACAGTGCCGGTACAGCGCCTGCATTACTGCTGATGCTGCACCAAACCCTCTGTGGTCCGGTGCGCAGTAAGATTAAATGGGTTTACTTCTTTGAAAATAAGTTTCAGTATACATTCCTAGTCCTCTGGGGTCCCTTCGGTGGGTGGATAGGAAGACGTCCCACCTTCAGACTGGACTGTTTGATTCGGGTGGGGGGTGAGTCTGGACCACTTCCTGTTCCATCTTGGACAGGTTGTCTCCCTGAACAGTTTTAGTGATGCTGTATTTGTTTTGATCTCCACCATAAGTTCCTTCCTACAGACACCCGCCCAGAGGCTTTCTGATGAAGATGTGTCCTCAGACTCTCTCCTGACCTCTGAGGCTGTATTTGCTGCCGTTAGATCCCTGAACCACATGGAACTGATCCTGGCCTCTGGGTTTTGCATCAGACTCCTTCAGTGCTCTTTTATCTCTCCTTCATTTGCACACTGTCACTCAGTCTGGCCGGTGACAGTTTGCACAATGACTGTCCTGACCAGGTGAGCTTTATGGTCCTGACAATGAAGATATCTAATCACCTGGGTTCAGGAAACGGCCGTTGATGAAGAGTGTGATGCTGAGAGAAGAGGCAGTGAAGCACCGTGTCACTACCTGGATTCATTTGAATGAATCCAACCGACAGCAGCTCCTCACACACACACACACACCATATTTAGTCCCACAGAGGAGGAGCCCTGTGAGTATAAGGAGAGGGAGGAAGAGGAGGCTCAGGTACGCTGCTCACATCAGACACAACACAGGTACGTCCTCTTCTGCTGCTGCTGTCTGTGCACCTGATGTCCAACACAGGCAGAACCATTATCCTCTACAGGGAACAGGTGGGGGGAACAAGTCGGAACAGGTGGAGGAAAGGGTGAGGGAACAGGTGGGGGGAACAGGTGGGGGAACAGGTGGGGGGAACAAGTCGGAACAGGTGGGGGAACAGGTGAGAGAACAAGTCAGAACAGGTGGGGGGAACAAGTGAGGGAATAGGTGGGGGGGAACAGGTGGCAGAACAGGTGGGGGAACAAGTCGGAACAGGTGGGGGAACAGGTGGCAGAACGGGTGGGGGGAACAAGTCGGAACAGGTGAGGGAACAGGTGGGGGGAACAGGTGGGGGAACAGGTGAGGGAACAGGTGAGGGAACAGGTGAGAGAAGAGGTGAGGGAACAGGTAGGGGGAACAGGTGGGGGAACAGGTGAGGGAACAGGTGAGAGAAGAGGTGAGGGAACAGGTAGGGGGAACAGGTGGGGGAACAGGTGAGGGAACAGATAGACTAACGTTGTTGAGACCACAGGATCTACCTGTCTGGTTCCTCACTGAGCCAGTTTAGAGGAACATTCTTCATGCTGACATGTTTTCTCCTCCTCCTCCTCCTCCTGCTCCTCCTGTTCCTGCTCCTCCTCCTCCTGTTCCTGCTCCTCCTCCTGCTCCGTCTCTTCCTGCTCCTCCTGTTCCTCCTGTTCCTCCTCCTCCAGCTCCTATTCCTGCTCCTCCTTCTCCTGTGTTCCAGGTATCAGGATGACTTCCTGTGTGTTCCTCCTCTTCCTCATCGTTTCTCTGGGTTCCTCCATCGCTGCCGTCGACCAGACCGGCCTCATCGTGAGAATCACCCACCACATCACCGGCATCCGTAAGGCCTCCATGTACTGCAGTATTTATACTGCCTTCAATTCAATTCAATTTATTTTGTATAGCCCAATATCACAACAGTGAGTTGTTTCACAGTGCTTTACAAAGTTCACTGAAATAAACAAGAAGTGTAAGCGAACAAACAATCTAATAAAGAGTCCAGCAGTAGATGAGGCCAATGGATCAGTCCGGTGGATCAGTCCGAGGCATCACCTGCCCTTTATGACCCTCCTTCCACTGAAGTACTGCAGTATTTATACTGCAGCGAGTATTGCAGTATTAATACTGCCTTCCACTGAAGTACTGCAGTATTAATACTGCCTTCCAGTTTAGTACTGCAGTTTTAATACTGCCTTCCACTGAAGCACTGCAGCATTAATACTGCCTTCCAGTTTAGTACTGCAGTATTTATACTGCCTTCCACTGAAGTACTGCAGTATTAATACTGCCTTCCAGTTTAGTACTGCAGTATTAATACTGCTTTCCACTGCTGTGTGTGTGCAGTGACAGAGGCTGGTGTGGCGTTTGTGGGGAAGCTGGTGAATCAGACGTTTAAGGACTTCCAGGTGGACACATTTCTATTCAAGGGCAGCATTAGACGGTGAGAACACATCATTGTTGTTTGTGTATATTTGTGTTTGTGACTCTTTTATTCTTTTAAAAGCCGTTTTCCTTCCTGTTTCTCTTCTGAAGTGTTAATGTCAGATCAGTTTATGTGTTCATCTTCGGCCAAATGTCGCAGTAACATAATAATGCCACAAGATGGCGACAGGTCCGACAGCCCGCTCTGAGGGGACCTCTGAGGATCACTGAATCTCCATAAAAGTCTTGTTCAAAATGAAGTCTGTATATGAAGACGTTCCAAACAAGTCCTCCTCATTGTTTCCTGTCCACACTGTCTCCATTTTAAGCCATGTCAGCAAATAAAAGGATGTTTTCTCCCTCTTCTTGCTCCTCAGCTTGAAATTCAGGAATCTCACAGTGACTACCGATCAGGTTTCTTTCACTTTCCAGAAGGACTCAGGTGTCCAGTTTGAGATCAAGGACCTGCACTTCGACGTGGAGTATTTTGACTTTGTAGTGTACGTACAAACTTTTTACTGCGTTCTGTATTCGAGGAATTAGAAACAGAATAAACTGCCAAATCACCTACTTCAGGATCAAATGATATCACCTCAAATGTGTCAGTTCACTTCCACAGCATCACCTTTCAGTTTGACTCTGACTTTTAAAGCACTAATTTATCATCAGTTCTCTGGAGGAATCAGTGTGTGATGTGATCGGTCTCTCACATTTTAAAATCCATCAGTAATGCAGACAAAACATTCAATATTTCATCTCTCTGCTGTCTTCACACCAAACTCCACTCAAAATGGTGTTGAGTTAACACACGACCAAGTTAGAAAATGTCACATTGTCTCTGAACAAATGTGATGTATTTTCTCTGTTGCAGCCTGGATAACCAAAAGATTACATTTCAAGGACAAATCACAAGAGCAAAGATTGAAATGAAGCTGAAGCGAGAGCGAGGACACCTGGCTGTCCACGTCCCAGCCTGTGAGGTCAAAGCTGACAACATCAGGGTGGACACTGTTGGAACTGTGGGGTAACAAACAGAGCAGGTCCAGGTGTGCTGCAGGTCGGCCCCCACCTGTTATTGATCTTTGATCGACACAATCTTCTTGTTGTTTCAGGACTATTGCGAACTTCGATTTGGCGAGACAAGTCATGAAGTTGGTTTTCAACTCCCAGGTTTGTTCCACCTTCAACCTAAGACAGAACTGAACCAGGTCACGTTCAGGTGCAGGGATCGAAGCGAGGTCACCTGAGGTCTAACTCCAGGTTTTAGGGGCTACAGGGCTACTTCTTACCGGGCACATCGCCATGGTAACGCACGCTGCAGCTATAACCCATCTGGAGCCGCTTGGGTTTGTCATAAAAGCCCCGCCTCCTGATCAATCGATTCCCTTAGAAGCGATGATAGTAGATCCTGACTGATCCCGTCTCTCTTAACACGGAGACTCACGTGTTGTTTGTGCTGAGGACACGTCGACATGTGAGACAGTGGGATCAACGTGAGAGGTCAGACAGCTGCAGCCAGCTGCTCTCCCCGACCACCTTCATCTCATCCGTCTTCCTATTGGCTGCTGTCCAAGCCTTTTCACCGTGCGTCTGTTCACCGACGTCCTCCAGCAGACAGACTGAATCCTGGGTCCTGTAGTCCTCCTCAGGTCTGGATCATGTGTTTAGATTTAGTCTTTATTTGCTCACAGATGTGCTCGCAGTCAGACGTCCTCGTGTAGAAACACAGTCGGCCATTTTGTGTCAGCTGTCCTTCCTGCTGCTGTCAGCCTGATGACCCGTTCAACTTCCTCCCATCTGTGTCATGTGATCGGTGGCTCTTCATCTGTTAAATCTGTCACTCTGCTAACAGCAGACTGGTCCATGTTTGTGATTGTTGATATCCTCAGATCTGTGGTGCTATTCAGAAGTATGGCATTCCTGAATTGAACAAAAAGTTGGCAGACGCCACTGCGGTGATGAAGCCACTGAGAGACAATGATCTAACCATCGACATGTCTCTGAGCGGAGACGTGGTCGTGACCTCCAGCAGCCTCGATGTCCCCTTCAAGGTGAGAATTCATCGAGTTGGTAATCTAGTCTGTGTCTCAGGTGTCTCCTCTCGACCTGTTGGTAATCTGGTCTCTGTGTCTCAGGGTGTGGTGTCCTTGGTGAACGGGGCGGCTCCTGCTGGTCTGAGAGGGACGGATCCGGTTTTCACACGTCGTGAGAGCAGCTACATGGCTTACGTGGGCGCCTCTGAGGTCTTCTTCAACAGCGCCACCCAGTCGCTGTATAGAGCAGGAGCACTGAAGAACACCAAACAGGTGAGAGCCCCTAAGAACCACCTGACAGAACCTTTGCGATCCGCCACAGTCCGACACGAGTCTCCAACATGAGCCTCAGGTTCCAGACTGAGATGGCTCATACGGCTCCGTTCTCACGGCTGGACGCCTCTCTGAGCTTCACACACACGCCGCCGCTGAAGCCATTATGCTACGTTTCTGTTCACCGACGTCCCCCCCGCTGACAGACTGAAGCACTGAATCCTGGGACATGTGGTCCTTCTCAGATCTGACAGGAGCCTCCTCACTGCTCTGAACCACGTGTTTAGATTTGTTCTCCTCAGTCCGTCTGACTCTGTTGAGCTGACGTATCGTGGTGATGACCAGCGGCGCGAGGTTGGGGATGTTGAAGTGGCTTCGTAGTCCAGGCATCTGGAGTTTGTTTCTGTTTGTTGGTGACTGTCTTCACTTTTACTGGAACAACATCACCCATAGTATTATTCAGCAAATCATCTACACAGTCTTTTACTCTGAAAGTCTCAACCAATAATGTTTCTGACTGTGTAACACACACAAGATCATTTAGTGTGTTTACAACTGCTCTTTTTGAAGATGAACCTCCTTTGTTCTCAACAGATCACCAACTTCTATGCCAGCATTCCTCTGAAAGTTCTGCAGCTGGTGATGGTAAGAAGTGATCCTCTGTCATCTCCAATCACCAGTTTGAAGTGACGAGTTTGATATTGATGATGGTGTTCCTCAAGGTAGTGTCCTGTACTAGATTAGATTAGATTAGATTAGATTAGATTCAACTTTATTGTCATTACACCTGTACAGTACAAGGCAATGAAATGCAGTTTGGCATCTAACCAGAAGTGCAATTTGTAAAAAAAAGTGCAGAATATATATAGGTATGTACAGAATATACAGAATTACAGGTGCTATATACAGAGTAGTGCTATGAACATGTGTGCTAGTGACTACGGTATAAATATAAATTTGATGATGGAGTTGGATCCATGTACAGGTCTGCAGTCGTGGGTGAAGAGGGAGTAGAGGAATGGGCTCAGCACACAGCCCTGTGGTACGCCTGTGTTGAGTGTGATGGTGGTTGAGCTGGTGTGTCCTGACCTAACATGCTGGGGTCTGTCAGTCAGGAAGTCTTTTATCCAGTAACAGAGGGGGGTGTTGATGCCCAGGTCTCCGAGTTTGGTGATTAACTTGGAAGGGATGACGGTGTTAAATGCTGAGCTGAAGTCAATGAACAGCATCCGTGCGTAAGTGTTGTTGTTGTCCAGATGTGTGAGCACAGAGTGCAGTGCAGTGGAGATTGCATCCTCTGTACTCCTGTTGCTGCGGTAGGCAAACTGGTATGGGTCCAGTGTGGGTGGGAGACAGTTCTTCAGATGTGCCAGGACCAGTCGCTCGAAGCACTTCATAACGATGGGTGTGAGTGCTACGGGGTGGTAGTCGTTCAGGCACGCCGGGCTGGAGTGTTTCGGCACTGGGACAATGGAGGTGGATTTGAAGCATGCTGGCACAGCTGCTTGGGCGAGGGACAGGTTGAAGATGTCCGTAAGAACCTCTGTGAGCTGTTCCGCACATGTTCTCAGTACGCACCCGGGGATGCCGTCTGGGCCAGCAGCCTTGCGTGGGTTGATGCGGCTTAGTGCAGCGTGGACGTCTGTGGGTGTAAGTGAGAAGGGCTGGTTGTCTGCAGGGGGTCTGGTCGTGGTCGCCGTCTCCCTGTTGTCTCTATCGAAGCGAGCATAGAAGTGATTTAGCTCATTCAGGAAGGAGACATCTGTGGTTGTGGAGGTGGAGTTGTTGGGCTTGTAGTCGCTGATGACCTGAATGCCTTGCCACATGCGTCTGGGATCGGAGTTGGAGAAGTGTTCCTCTACCTTCAGCTTGTAGCAGTGCTTGGCCTTGATGATGCCCCTCCTCAGGTTAGCCCTGGATATGCTGTAGGCCTGTGCGTCACCTGATCTGAAGGCGGTGTTGCGGGCCTTCAGCAGGAGCCGCACCTCCTTGTTCATCCATGGCTTCTGATTTGGGTACGTGGTGATCTGTTTCCATGTTGTCACACTGTCAGTGGTGGTGTTGATATAGTGCAGCACAGAAGAAGTGTAGGTGTCAATATCTGTCTGAGAGCCACAGGTGGCCTGAGAAGCAAACATACTCCAGTCTGTGTGATGGAACTTGTCCTGAAGTACCTTGTCTGTTCCTGCTGGCCACACCTTGATGGTTCTCACAGATGGTTTCACACGTTGGATGAGTGGGGAGTACTTGGGGATGAGGAACAAAGAAAGGTGGTCTGACTGTCCCAGGTGGGGGAGGGGGGTCACGGTGTAGGCTCCTGCAATGTTTGTGTAAACATGGTCCAAAGTTTTGTTTCCTCTTGTATTACAGGAGACATGCTGGTGGAATTTGGGGAGCACTGTCTTTAGGTTGGAGTGATTAAAATCACCTGCAACTATAAATGCAGCCTCCGGGTGAGCAGTTTGTTGTTTGCTGATGGCTGTGTAGAGCTCCTTCATAGCAACCTTGGCATCTGCATCCGGGGGAATGTAGGCCGCGGTTACAATGGTGGAGGTGAACTCCCGTGGCAGATAGAATGGTCTGCATTTAACCATGAGAAACTCAAGGTTAGCTGAGCAGTGTCTCCCAACAATAACAGAGTCCGTGCACCATGATTTGTTGATATAAATGCACAGTCCTCCGCCTCTGGTCTTCCCGGAGTCATCTGCTGTTCTGTCTGCCCGGAGTGTGTGGCGACCGGCTAGCTCGATAGCATTGTCCGGTACTCTGCTGTTTAGCCATGTTTCCGTGAGGATCATGACATTACAGTCCATAAGTCTCTTGCTGTGGGTGATGCGGAGTCGTATCTCGTCCATTTTATTCACCAAAGACCGCACATTGGCGAGGAAAATGCTGGGTAATGAGAGCCGGTGGGGTGTTAGCTTCAGCTTAGCTCTTAGCCCTCCGCGCTTCCCCCTCCTTTGTTTACGGTCTCGACGACGCCTGCGAGCACTTCCGTCCGGCCGGGTGGAGTGCGTAGCCTCCGGTGTTCTGGCGATCTCAGGAATGAGTCGAGGGTTGGTGATAAAATCGTCGGAGAGGCGTACACTAATATCCAAAAGTTCCTGTCGGGTGTAGGATGTTAAAGTAAAGCTGTTCCGTACGAACAGACCCGAGATGAGCAGGATAATTACGGAAAAATTGCGAATCTGGTAGAGACGCCGGGCCTCGCGATGTGGTCGCGCCGCCATCTTGTCTTTGAGCTCTAAGGGGTGTTAGATTTCACTAGGGTATTAACCCCATATGTGATAACGAAGCTGATTATTATTATTGCACATTTAAACAAAGTGGTGAGGACAACATGCAGAGTCGGTGGTCAGATGAGATGCAATTTGTTGGACCGTCTCACTGGACAGACACACTCGAGTGTGGACGCAGCATCAATAAGAAAGGGTTTACTGCTGCTGATTTTCTGGCTCAGAGGCAGAGCTCAGAGGTGGAGGGTTCGTTTCCCCTGATCCTCCCAATGATGTGTGAACGGGTGAATGTGAATGTGCTGTTAAAGAGCTTTGAGTGGTGGAAAAGATTAGAAAGGTGCTATACAGGTACAGTCCATTTACCATTCTGGCTATGGCTGTGTTTCCAAAGCAACCGTCACAGCTGTTGAAACCTCTCTCTGGTGAGGTGGAAGTCACCGAGTTGCCCAGCATCAGCATCACACAGAGGGAGGGGGTGACAGTCAAAATCAAAGTCAGTGGCCGAGTGTCCCCGCCACCGCCAGCAAGCGCTCTCATCTCTGTCTCTGTGACTGCGGTAACACATTATTAATGAACCCTTACCCTAATCCCTGACCTTTAACCCTAAACCCCTTAAACCCTGACCTCTAACCCTGACCTCTAACCCTAAACCCCCTAAACCCTGACCTGTAACCCTAAACCCCAATCCCTGATCCAGCCCTTACATACCTACATAAACTCCTAGCCCCCACCCCCGACTATCCTCCCAGTCTGCCAATCATGTGAGAGTATTTCTTCTTTTCTTCTTCTGCTGATTTATAATCAGACTGTGTCCGTCTCCAACAGATGTGCAACGTTGCTGATTTTCAAGTCAGTGTTGAAGGACACGCAGTGAGATTCAATCCACAAACAGTCAGGTGCGTGCGCACACACACACACAGTAGCATGAAACAGGTGCAGTGCTGTATCTGTCCACCAGGAGGAGCTGTCACTTCAAATGATTCTCCTTCAGAGTGCCAGTGTTCCTGAGATCAGCTGATCTGATCATGTGACATGTGCGACGGAGGACACAAAAGCAGTTTGTAATCAGGACTCTGATGAAGGTTTTTCGACAACACTGATCCAGACATCTGCTTCCAGCCGCCCTCAGTGCAGCTCCTGGTTATTGCACCTTGTATTTGGTGCCATGAGACACAGTTGCAGCCGAGTGGGAGTGCAGAGACGCAGCAGAGCACAACTTCATCGGCTGATTTCAAAAGAAGGCACGAATAATGACAAAGTGGTGGCAGACGGTGTGAGGATGAAACGCAGTGTACAGACAGACAGACCAGCGGACCTATGAAAGGAAGCATGGCGGCTTCCTGTTGGCCGACTATTTGGACTATTGATGACCGGACAGAAGAGCAGAGACGACGAGCTCAGCTCCTGATTCGTCACCACCACAGAACTGGGGAGCCCATTCGACCTGCATCATTCTGTTCTTTTAATTGTGACTCCATTTTACAGTCTACTGTGTAGTTTGTTACTTTCTGACCTCTGGGCCGCGGGGAAGCGCTGAATCATACACAAGGTAATATCTCCAAAAACCGTCCAGCAGGCACGGTTGGGACTGAGCTGCTGCGCGGAGTGAAGGAGTTCTTGTGTCTCGAGGTCAAAATGGAGGGCGAGCTGGCCAGACGGGTCGGTGTGGAGTCAGCGGTACTGGGGGTGCTGTACCGGACCATTGTAGTTCAGAGGGAGCAGGGTCAGAGGGCGAAGGGTGAAGGCCTCGGTCATGAGCTCTGGGTAGGGACTGAAAAAACCAGATCGCAGGTACAAGCTGCAGGCCGTCTGGGTTCAGCCTCAGAGAGCAGCTGAGGAGCTTCGACATCAGAGGGGGCTGCTCTGCCGAGTTAAAGGAGCCAGTGGAGGTCAGGATCCTCCTGGGCGCCTCCCCTCTGAGGAGACCCAGAACCCTCTGGAAGGATTATATATCCCTGGGAACGCCTCGGTGTTGTGCTATGCTACGGCGTTAGCTCCACCCTGCTAGCGTGAGTCAGTGAGGGGAAACTGTCACAGTAACATCACAGCAGGTTTACTCCGAGTGACAGAACCTGGATGAAGATGAACGCTGCCGAGATGTTCTGCTTCCGAGATGTTAGCACCCATCAGCTCATTAGCATCCATTAGCTACATAAGCATTTATTAGCATCCATTGGCACTCATTTGCATTCATTAGCTCATTAGCATTCATTTACAATCAAGCTAAGCTAAACTGGTTTGATCTTTTCAGATGTACTGTTGAGAATGGAAGTCGGATAAGAGACACTCTGGTAAGAGCCTGTCTGTCTGTGCCTGTCTCCCTCTCTGTCTGTCTGTACCTGTCTCTCTATCCATCTGTACCCGTCTCTCTCTCTCTCCGTTTGTATCAGTCTGTCTGTATCTGTCTGTCTCTCTCTCTGTCTGTCTGTATCTGTCTGTACCTGTCTCTCTCTGTCTGTTGGTACCTGTATCTCTCTCTGTCTGTACCTGTCTGTCTGTACCTGTCTAATGATGATGGTGTGTCTTGTTTCTGTGCAGAAGAACATGTTGCTTGGTTTTCTGACCAACAAGGCAAAACAGTACCTGT
Source organism: Pempheris klunzingeri (assembly GCF_042242105.1). Taxonomy (NCBI): domain Eukaryota; kingdom Metazoa; phylum Chordata; class Actinopteri; order Acropomatiformes; family Pempheridae; genus Pempheris; species Pempheris klunzingeri. The sequence goes on from NC_092028.1 coordinate 361,259, forward strand.
CTGGTAAGCATTGAACACCAGCCGCACCTGTAACACCAGTCGCACCTTTAACACCAGTCGTACCTGTAACACCAGTCGTACCTGTAACACCAGCCGCACTCGTCACAGCAGTCGCACCTTTAACACCAGCAACACCAGTCGCACCTGTAACACCAGCCGCACCTGTAACACCAGTCGCACCTGTAACACCAGTCGCACCTGTAACACCAGCTGCACCCGCCGCACCTGTAACACCAGTCGCACCTGTAACACCAGCTGCACCTGTAACACAACACTCTTCCTCTCTGTGTTAAAGCCCTGTTCCTCCCCCTTCCGGACGGTCTGGGCTTCACGGTGGCAGACATCAGCTACAACGATGTGAGTCTGAACAGCAAAACTCTTTGTTACTTTAAACACTGTTGTTCCACACGACAGATGTCTACCTGTTCTCACCTGTCTCACCTGTATTCCTGCAGGGCTTCCTGGTGGTGGGGGGCAGCCTTTTCTTAGGTCCAGATGTGAAGGAGAAGCTGGTGGACGTTCTTTTCCAACCAATAAGCAGGAAGATGTTTATAGACTGAGCATCCAGCTGGAGCACAGCTTCCTACCTGTTCCCACCTGTTCCACCAGTGAAAGTACCTGTTATAGTACCTGTAGTACCAGTTACAGTAATAGTCGAACCAGTTACAGTACCCGTAGAACCAGTAGAACCAGTTACAGTAATAGTAGAACCAGTTACAGTACCTGTAGTACCAGTTAAAGTACGTGTAGAACCAGTAGAACCAGTAAAACGATGACTCCGTTTCTGTTTCTCTTTTTCTGATTGTTTCTCTGAGATAAAAAAGTTTCAACATCACTGCTTCATCTGTTCTGTCGTCCATCTGTAACAGCCAATCAGAACACAGTGAGCTGTGCCCACTGGCAGCCAATCAGAACACAGTGAGCTGTGCCCACTGGCAGCCAATCAGAACACAGTGAGCTGTGCCCACTGGCAGCCAATCAGAACACAGTGAGCTGTGCCCACTGACAGCCAATCAGAACACAGTGTGAGCTTTGTCAATCAAAGTGATTTATTGAATAAATGAAACATTAACATGAAGCCGTCACAGTGATCTCTGCTCATGGTTCCCATCATGCACCACTGTGTCCTACCCACAATCCTCTGGGTGTCTATGACACAGTCAGGTCCCACTCTTCATCCTCCTCTTCATCGGGAACAAACTCCCTGACCTGAGAGAGACGAGTAATGACTGACAGGTGACTGACGTACATATGGACTTGTTCTAGACACACAGACAGGTGAGTTTACCTGGAGGACTCCTTCGGTCTGCTCAGGTAGGAACTGATCTGACGTCTGATTCACCTCCACCATCACTTTACCCTCACCTGGAGAAACCAGACACAGCTGACGACATCAGACACAGCTGACGACATCAGACACAGCTGACGACATCAGACACAGCTGACGACATCACACACAGCTGACGACATCACACACACCTGACGACATCACACACAGCTGATGACATCACACACAGCTGACGACATCACACACACCTGACGACAGGTGTAGTAGTAGTACTGTAGTAGTAGTAGTAGTAGTACTGTAGTAGTAGTAGTAGTGTAGTAGTGGTAGTGTAGTAGTACTGTAGTAGTAGTAGTAGTAGTAGTAGTAGTAGTAGTAGTAGTAGTAGTAGTAGTAGTACTGTAGTAGTGGTAGTGTAGTAGTACTGTTGTTGTTGTAGTAGTAGTAGTAGTAGTAGTAGTAGTAGTAGTGTAGTAGTGGTAGTGTAGTGTAGTGTAGTAGTACTGTAGTAGTAGTAGTAGTACTGTAGTAGTAGTAGTAGTAGTAGTAGTGTAGTAGTGGTAGTGTAGTAGTACTGTAGTAGTAGTAGTACTGTAGTAGTAGTAGTAGTAGTATTGTAGTAGTAGTAGTAGTGTAGTGGTGGTAGTGTAGTAGTACTGTAGTAGTACTGTAGTAGTAGTAGTAGTAGTACTGTAGTAGTAGTAGTAGTAGTAGTGTAGTAGTGGTAGTGTAGTAGTACTGTAGTAGTAGTACTGTAGTAGTAGTAGTAGTAGTGTAGTAGTAGTAGTGTAGTAGTACTGTAGTAGTAGTAGTAGTAGTAGTACTGTAGTAGTAGTAGTGTAGTAGTGGTAGTGTAGTAGTACTGTAGTAGTGTAGTAGTGTAGTAGTGGTAGTGTAGTAGTACTGTAGTAGTAGTAGTAGTAGTAGTAGTACTGCAGTAGTAGTAGTAGTAGTAGTAGTAGTAGTAGTACTTCAGTAGTAGTAGTACTGTAGTAGTAGTAGTAGTAGTGCAGTAGTAGTAGTGCAGTAGTAGTAGTGCAGTAGTAGAACTGTAGTAGTATTGCAGTAGTAGTAGTAGTACTGTAGTAGTAGTACTGCAGTAGTAGTAGTAGTACTGCAGTAGTAGTAGCAGTAGTAGTAGTACTGCAGTAGTAGTACTGCAGTAGTAGTACTGCAGTAGTAGTAGTAGTAGTACTGCAGTAGTAGTAGTACTGTAGTAGTACTGCAATAGTAGTAGTAGTACTGCAGTAGTAGTAGTACTGTAGTAGTACTGCAGTAGTAGTAGTAGTACTGCAGTAGTAGTAGTAGTAGTAGTACTGTAGTAGTACTGCAGTAGTAGTACTGCAGTAGTAGTAGTAGTAGTACTGCAGTAGTAGTAGTACTGTAGTAGTACTGCAGTAGTAGTAGTAGTACTGCAGTAGTAGTAGTACTGTAGTAGTACTGCAGTAGTAGTAGTAGTACTGCAGTAGTAGTAGTAGTAGTAGTACTGTAGTAGTACTGCAGTAGTAGTACTGCAGTAGTAGTAGTAGTAGTACTGCAGTAGTAGTAGTACTGTAGTAGTACTGCAGTAGTAGTAGTAGTACTGCAGTAGTAGTAGTAGTAGTAGTACTGTAGTAGTACTGCAGTCGTAGTAGTAGTAGTAGTACTGTAGTAGTACTGCAGTAGTAGTAGCAGTAGTAGTAGTACTGCAGTAGTAGTACTGCAGTAGTAGTAGTAGTAGTACTGCAGTAGTAGTAGTACTGTAGTAGTAGTAGTAGTACTGTAGTAGTACTGCAGTAGTAGTAGTAGTAGTAGTACTGTAGTAGTACTGCAGTAGTAGTAGCAGTAGTAGTAGTACTGCAGTAGTAGTACTGCAGTAGTAGTAGTAGTAGTACTGCAGTAGTAGTAGTACTGTAGTAGTACTGCAGTAGTAGTAGTAGTAGTACTGTAGTAGTACTGCAGTAGTAGTAGTAGTAGTAGTACTGTAGTAGTACTGCAGTCGTACCCAGCAGCAGCAGCAGGACTCTACTAAAGGCCTGGACCAGAGCTTTCTCTCGGACCATCTTGTGGATTTTGCAGCGTTTCTGCAGCAAAACATCTGGACCTGCAGAGACACAAACACCTGGAGTCATTACCCGCTCGCCTGCGCAGGCGAAGCCGTCCCGCTCGCCTGCGCAGGCGAAGCCATCCCACTCACCTGTGCAGGTGAAGCAGTCCTCCACCACTGCTGCTGCTCTCGTCGTCCGCCTGTGACGGGGGAAGCAGAGCTGCAGCAGACAGCCGAACCTCAGCCTCATCCGTCTGCCTCCTCCCTCCTCCTCCTCCTCCTCCTCTTCCTCTTCATCGCCTTCTTCTCCGTCTGTGAGCTCCTTCAGCTGAGGGGGCGGAGCAGGAAGGAGTCAGCTGACTCACCTGTGTGTGAAGGTGTGAACTGAGGAAGTGTGTGTTTCTCACTGTGATGATGTCAGAGGTCCAGCCGTTGAATCCCAGGCAGTGATTGGCCAGTTCCAGGCAGTGGGCGTGGCTCAGAGGTCTGCTGCTGTCAGACAGGAAGTGAGGAGTGTGTTTGGAGCTCAGCCTCACCTGAACACACACACACACACACACACACACACACACACACACACACACACACACACACACACACACACACACACACACACACACACACACACACACACACACACACACACACACACACACACACACACACACACGTGGTCACTAGGACCATGTTGAACCACTTCCTGCTCAACTAATGGTAAATGGTCTGTGTCTGTATTTCTCCTTTCTAGTTATTTCAGCCAATCAGAGCTCTTTCCATCACTTCCTCATTCACACATCATTCATTCAGGAGGATCTGTTCTTCCTCATTCACACTCTGAAGCTGCTTCAGTGTCTCCAAAGACATGTTGACCCATAGGAGCTGGGGATCGAACCCCAGACCTTCTGATTGAGGGACAACCCACTCTACTACAGCCGCCCACAACACAAACACTTCCTGTTTCACTGTTCCCCTTCACAATAAAAGCCTTTGTTTGAGATGTTTTTGTGTCATCTTCTTCTTTGATCTGAGAGACAAACTCACCTGAGCCTCTCTGTAGAAAAGCTGCCGGATCAATAAAGTTTCAGTCTCTGTCCACTTGGTACCCGTTCAGGTGGGTCACATGACAGCTTTACTTTGAGCCGCTCACTAAACTACAGAAGAAGAAGTGTTGAAAGGTGTGAGTACCTTGAGCGGCGAGCTCTGGAACAGCGAGCGTCCGTCAGTCTGCCGTTGAGCCTTTGAGGCCTGAGCAGCAGAGTAGAACTTGATGAGGGCAGAGAACCCGGGCGGGTTGGGCGGAGCATTGGGACTCAGTTTCAGCAGGTAGAGAGGACCGAAGGAGGAGAAGACGCGGAACAACCCGTCCTGGAGGACAGCACAGCCTCTTACTGTCTGACACACACACACTCTTAAAAAGACTCTTTTCTGAATGGAGTTTGGTACATGATGACCCCCAGGTGGACTCACATAGATGTTAGCCTCGGTGTGAGACGGCTGGATGTCCCACACAAACACAGTCTTGTTGTTCTCCACAGGAACCTTGAACTCCAGGATGTCCACCTCCATCTCACCTGACAGGAAACAAGGACACCAAAGGCCCCTTGTCTTTGATGAGCAACCTGAACCAAACCTCCCCCGAAAATCTCCTGATTTAAGACTCTGTCCTCATGAGCTGACACACATTCATCACAGAACAGAATCTTTGAACCGTCTTGCCAGTGAAGAGGAACCACTGAATGCTTCGGCACACAAGAGACCTGTCAAAAACACATGGATTTTAAATTACGTTGACTGTTTGACTTGGTTTCCGGTGGCCTGCGTGAAGCAGCCACAGTAGATTTTAACCAGAAAACATGAACACATACCCAACGAGAAACGTCAGAAATTAAACCGGAGTCTGGCCCCAGTATTTTGCTAAGATACACCGAGACTGACATTTAACAGTGGATCTGAAACTATCATAGAAGGTATCGGCGAGGCAGCTCTAAAATGGCAGGTTTTTTTAATGGAGTCTGGCAGGACGTACTGTCCGCACTCCAGAGAACAGACGGTTAAAATCAGTCCTGGTCCTCTGTCCGCTCACAGAGCGGCCGGTAACGGTCCGCTGGTCCGCTGTCTAAGTCTCCGGTTGGGTTAAAGTCGGTAAAGTCGGTGTTCCTCACCGTCTCTCTTCTGTCTCCTCCGAAAATCACGGTTTACCGCGCTTCCGTGGAGGGGCGGGGCCTGGTACGGTATAACCAATGAGGGTGCCGCTGGGAGTGACGACAGCTCAATCGGACCAATCACAGCGTCCGTGCCCTGTGACGTCAGTTTGATGTTCAGGGAGCTTTTTATTCTCCTTCATGTGTCAGTGGATAAGAAATATAACTTCAATAAATATGTCAGCATCGTTTTCTATCATATTAATAATAATGATAGTACTGCGAGCAGCAGCAGCAGTAGAAGTAGTAGTAGCAGTACTAGTAGTATTTGTGGGAAATCCCCAAATAAAGCTGCAGCTGCCAGTGGTCCAGCTGTTCATCTGTCCTGACCTACTGACTGGACACCTTCCTCACCATCCTCTCATCAGCCAATGGATGTGCGTCTGTCCAAGGCTACAGCCTGTCCGTCCTTGGGAGCTGGATCTCTCCTTCACTGTGGTGATCCCGGAGGTTTCTCTTTTGGGTCATAAAGGGCAGGTGATGCCTCGGACCGATCCATCTGATCGATCCATCTGCCCGATCCATCTGCCGGATCCATCTGACCGATTCATCTGCCCGATCCATCGGCCTGATCCATCTGACCGATCCATCTGATCGATCCATCTGCCCGATCCATCTGACCGATCCATCTGACCGATCCATCTGACCGATTCATCTGCCCGATCCATCTGCCCGATCCATCGGCCCGATCCATCTGCCCGATCCATCTGACCGATCCATCTGACCGATTCATCTGCCCGATCCATCTGCCCGATCCATCGGCCCGATCCATCTGCCTGATCCATCTGACCGATCCATCTGACCGATTCATCTGCCCGATCCATCTGCCCGATCCATCGGCCTGATCCATCTGACCGATCCATCGGCCTGATCCATCTGACCGATCCATCTGACCGATTCATCTGCCCGATCCATCTGCCCGATCCATCGGCCTGATCCATCTGCCCGATCCATCGGCCTGATCCATCTGACCGATCCATCTGACCGATTCATCTGACCGATCCATCGGCCTGATCCATCTGACCGATCCATCTGACCGATTCATCTGACCGATCCATCTGCCCGATCCATCTGCCTGATCCATCTGACCGATCCATCGGCCTGATCCATCTGACCGATCCATCTGACCGATTCATCTGACCGATCCATCTGACCGATTCATCTGACCGATCCATCTGCCCGATCCATCTGCCTGATCCATCTGACCGATCCATCGGCCTGATCCATCTGACCGATCCATCTGACCGATTCATCTGCCCGATCCATCTGCCCGATCCATCGGCCTGATCCATCGGCCCGATCCATCTGCCTGATCCATCTGACCGATCCATCTGACCGATTCATCTGCCCGATCCATCTGCCCGATCCATCTGCCTGATCCATCTGACCGATCCATCGGCCTGATCCATCTGACCGATCCATCTGACCGATTCATCTGACCGATCCATCTGACCGATCCATCTGATCGATCCATCGGCCTGATCCATCTGACCGATCCATCTGACCGATTCATCTGACCGATCCATCTGCCCGATCCATCTGATCGATCCATCTGCCCGATCCATCTGACCGATTCATCTGCCCGATCCATCTGCCCGATCCATCGGCCTGATCCATCTGCCCGATCCATCGGCCTGATCCATCGGCCTGATCCATCTGCCCGATCCATCGGCCTGATCGACTGCTGGACTCTTTATTAGATTGTTTGTTCGCTCACACTTCTTGTTTATTTCAGTGAACACTCTGTTGTAATATTGGACTATACAAAATAAAGTGAATTGAATTGAAATAAATCCAGAATGACATCAGCAGTGATGACATCACAGCGTTGCACCTGTTTCCTTGACGACGGAAACGTGAAAGCGAGAAGAAAAGAGAAACAGGAAACAGAGCGGGCACTGCCTTCAAAATAAAAGCACAGCATTGATCTGCTCGACCGCATGATTCTTACTGTGATCGTCAGTTATTCTGACCAGCTGTAGTTCATTTTACCCGTAGCTGTTGTTCATTTTTATTTTACCCGTAGCTGTAGTTTATTTTCATTTTACCCGTAGCTGTTGTTCATTTTCATTTTACCCGTAGCTGTAGTTTATTTTCATTTTACCCGTAGCTGTTGTTCATTTTCATTTTACCCGTAGCTGTAGTTCATTTTTATTTTACCTGCTCTTACTAAACACAGGGAGGAAGAGTCAGCTCTTATTTTGTAGAGCCGTTTTGTCACTTCCTGTGACGTATATAAAGTGAAAGTGAAGGGACTTCCTGCAGGGTGAAGTCCTCCCACATGAAGGCAGATATTGATCCATGTGAACATCATCTGGGCTGACGTCACTTTAAAGGCTGATTCCACTGTTTTTACACCAAGCACGCAGTAAGATAAAATAAAATAAAAATAAAGTGCACGCAGATAGATAGATTAGAAAAGAAAAAATATTAAAAAATAAATATATATTTATATATATTATACCAGTATACCAGTATATATGGTATATATATACCAGTGTGAGTGTGTGTGTGTTAGTGTGTCCACAGTGTGAGTGTGTGTGTGTTAGTGTGTCTACAGTGTGAGTGTGTGTGTGTTAGTGTGTCTACAGTGTGAGTGTGTGTGTGTTAGTGTGTCTACAGTGTGAGTGTGTGTGTGTTAGTGTGTCCACAGTGTGAGTGTGTGTGTGTTAGTGTGTCTACAGTGTGAGTGTGTGTGTGTTAGTGTGTCCACAGTGTGAGTGTGTGTGTGAAAAGTGAGAGTAGAAAGCAGTGTGGGTTTCCCTTCAGTCTTTCAGTCTCTCTGTTTTCTCTTTCCTTGTTGTCTGGAATAAAAGTCGGAACATCTGCAGCATGTTGGACACAGTTAGAGTTCAGTCTGCACCTTCAGCACCTTCAGCACCTTCAACACCTTCAGCACCTTCAGCACCTTCAACACCTTCAGCACCTTCAGCACCTTCAGCACCTTCAACACCTTCATCACCTTCATCACCTTCATCATGGTCAGTGGGGCCGTGCTGCTCGTCGTCCTCTGCGGCACCATGAGTCCCGCCCTGTGCTGTGATTGGCTCAGACACTACGGTCACCTGAGCAACTCGTCTCTGACTCTCCTCCAGCTCATGGTGAGTCCACACCTGGACAGGGTTTCTTTTGGGGGGGGGGGGCTGGAACAGGCTCAAGTGTGTATTTTGGTCATTTAACTCTTCAGTAACAAGAATACATTTATTCACATGTATTTTCATAATGACTCTACATGTGTCAGCAAATACCTGTCTACCTGCTCACCTGTCCACCTGTCTACCTGCTCACCTGTCCACCTGTCTACCTGCTCACCTGTCCACCTGTCTACCTGTCCTCCTCTCTACCTGTCCACCTGTCCTCCTGCTCACCTGTCCTCCTGTCTACCTGTCCTCCTGTCCACCTGTCCACCTGTCCACCTGTCTACCTGTCCTCCTGCTCACCTGCCCACCTGTCCTCCTGTCCACCTGTCCACCTGTCTACCTGTCCTCCTGCTCACCTGTCCACCTGTCCACCTGTCCACCTGTCTACCTGTCCTCCTGTCCACCTGTCCACCTGTCCACCTGTCTACCTGTCCTCCTGCTCACCTGTCCACCTGTCCACCTGTCTACCTGTCCTCCTGTCCACCTGTCCACCTGTCTACCTGTCCTCCTGCTCACCTGTCCACCTGTCCACCTGTCCTCCTGCTCACCTGTCCTCCTGTCCACCTGTCCACCTGTCTACCTGTCCTCCTGCTCACCTGTCCTCCTGTCCACCTGTCCTCCTGTCCACCTGTCCTCCTGTCTACCTGTCCTCCTGCTCACCTGTCCTCCTGTCCACCTGTCCACCTGTCTACCTGTCCTCCTGCTCACCTGTCCTCCTGTCCTCCTGTCCACCTGTCCTCCTGTCCTCCTGTCCACCTGTCCACCTGTCCACCTGTCTACCTGTCCTCCTGTCCACCTGTCCACCTGTCTACCTGTCCTCCTGCTCACCTGTCCTCCTGTCCACCTGTCCACCTGTCTACCTGTCCTCCTGCTCACCTGTCCTCCTGTCCTCCTGTCCACCTGTCTACCTGTCCTCCTGCTCACCTGTCCACCTGTCCACCTGTCTACCTGTCCTCCTGTCCACCTGTCCACCTGTCTACCTGTCCTCCTGCTCACCTGTCCACCTGTCCACCTGTCCACCTGTCTACCTGTCCTCCTGTCCACCTGTCCACCTGCTCACCTGTCCACCTGTCCACCTGTCCACCTGTCTACCTGTCCTCCTGCTCACCTGTCCACCTGTCCACCTGTTTCAGGGGGGTCAGCTGACGGACCAGGACAGTCCGGTTCCCTTCCCGAACAAACTCTACGAACAAATCCGCAACACAGGGGTAATCAATCCGTCAATCAATCATGTGATGATGACATCAGCTCTGTCAGCCAATCAGAACGCTGGGTTCACACCTGTGTGTCTCTCCAGGTGGAGTCCCAGCTGGTATTCATCAAAGACAGTCTGGAGCTCATTGCTGCTCTCTATCGCCATGACAACCTCTCCTCCGTCACCTGGGATACCGACAGGACCGAGCACTTCCTGATGAGCCTCGACAGACAGACGGAAGAGCTCAACGCCTGCGTGAGTGGACAGACGGACGCTTCAGCTGCTCTCAGCACTGTGTCTGTCTCATTTCCTGTCACCTGTCCAGGTGCTCATCACAGGTCATGTGACCTCTGTCTCTGTCTCCAGGTGCCAAGTAACAGACGAGCAGACAGCCGGCTGAGGAGGTACTTCAGGAGGCTGGATACAAGTACTCTGCGCCGCACGGTGAGTACAAGTACTGCAGTACTGAGTGTAGTACTGAGTGTAGTACTGAGTGTAGTACTGAGCGTAGTACTGAGCGTAGTACTGAGTGTAGTACTGACTGTAATACTGACTGTAGTACTGAGCGTAGTACTGAGCGTAGTACTGACTGTAATACTGACTGTAGTACTGAGTGTAGTACTGAGCGTAGTACTGACTGTAGTACTGACCGTAGTACTGAGCGTAGTACTGACTGTAATACTGACTGTAGTACTGAGTGTAGTACTGAGCGTAGTACTGACTGTAGTACTGACCGTAGTACTGAGCGTAGTACTGAGCGTAGTACTGACTGTAGTACTGACCGTAGTACTGACCGTAATACTGACTGTAGTACTGAGCGTAGTACTGAGCGTAGTACTGACTGTAATACTGACCGTAGTACTGAGCGTAGTACTGAGCGTAGTACTGACTGTAGTACTGACTGTAGTACTGAGCGTAGTACTGAGCGTAGTACTGAGCGTAGTACTGAGCGTAGTACTGACTGTAATACTGACCGTAGTACTGAGCGTAGTACTGAGCGTAGTACTGACTGTAGTACTGACTGTAGTACTGAGCGTAGTACTGAGCGTAGTACTGAGTGTAGTACTGACCGTAGTACTGAGTGTAGTATTGAGTGTAGTACTGACCGTAGTACTGACCGTAGTACTGAGTGTAGTACTGACCGTAGTACTGAGTGTAGTACTGAGTGTAGTATTGAGTGTAGTACTGACCGTAGTACTGAGTGTAGTACTGACTGTAGTACTGACCGTAGTATTGAATGTAGTACTGACCGTAGTACTGAGCGTAGTACTGACTGTAGTACTGAGTGTAGTACTGACTGTAGTACTGAGTGTAGTACTGAGTGTAGTATTGAGTGTAGTACTGACCGTAGTACTGAGTGTAGTACTGACCGTAGTACTGACGTAGTACTGAGTGTAGTACTGAGTGTAGTACTGACCGTAGTACTGAGTGTAGTACTGAGTGTAGTACTGACTGTAGTACTGACCGTAGTACTGAGTGTAGTATTGAGTGTAGTACTGAGTGTAGTACTGACGTAGTACTGAGTGTAGTACTGAGTGTAGTACTGACCGTAGTACTGAGTGTAGTACTGAGTGTAGTACTGACTGTAGTACTGACCGTATTACTGAGTGTAGTGCTGAGTGTAGTACTGACTGTAGTACTGAGTGTAGTACTGAGTGTAGTACTGACTGTAGTACTGAGTGTAGTACTGAGTGTAGTACTGAGTGTAGTACTGACTGCTATACCGTGTGTGTCCAGGGGGGCAGCGCTGCGTCCTGGGAGCTGCTCAGGAAGGAGACCAGGGCTCACCTGGAGCAGCTGGACCTGCTGGTGGCCTCCATCCTTCATCGTCCACCTGCAGCCAGCAGGAGGCGCCGTGGCGCTCAGTGACCGAAGTCGTCAGGCTGATCCAGCAATGTCGTCTCTCTGTGAGAGCTCATGTTCTCAGCCACTATTTATTGATTATGTTTCTATTGATTTGTGTTCTCTGTTATTTATTGAGTGTACTTGAAAACCTTTGAACAAACTGACCACAATAAACACATTTTCTACTGCTCCTTGTCCTGTGATTGGCCATCGACACACACGCTAAAATGAGCCAAAAGATGGCTGAAATCTGGTCTGGGAGTGCGGTGTTCATGTTGGAGGAGCTGATGAACTGTTGCTGTGAAACGTGGAGCTTCCTGAGTAGCAGCAGCAGACGCTCTGAGGGCGTCGCTGTCCTGAGGGTCACACAGACAAACCTGGAAGATCCTTTTGGTTTAACCACAAACAGCCATTCTATCGCTCTCTGCACACACACCAGACTACATTCACTAAACAGGGATTTTAGAGCTGCTGCTCCATCAGTCAGTGTGTCTGTGTTACTGTGTGACTTTCGGAGGAAAGTGAATCTGTGAGATTACAACCCAACCAAGACATAAAATATGGATGTTGCAATAAAACATCCATTCAGAGGTCCATTCATTTATTGGTCATTTTAAGACTCAGCCTGAACAGACATGAAGCTGCATCATAACGACAAATCAGATTAGAGATCATCAACGAGGACGTCTGAGGTCACTAGAGATCAGTCTGACGCCTTTTACTCTGTTCAGTACGTTAGCCCAGTACAAGTACACAATACACTACAAGTTTTATTCTGCCAGTCAAAGAGCAGGTCTGAACTTTATCTAAACAAACCCTACATTTAATATTTACACCCTTAAAATCTGTTACACCTAAAAGGAAGAAAATCTTTTTTTAATTAAAAAAATAATCAATTTAACATTAGTGGTGATGTCGTGTGTGGTGATGTCATATGAGGTGATGTCGTGTGTGGTGATGTCATGTGTGGTGATGTTGTCATTATGATGTCATGTGTGGTGATGTCATATGAGGTGATGTCGTGTGTGGTGATGTCATGTGTGGTGATGTTGTCATTATGATGTCGTGTGTGGTGATGTCATATGAGGTGATGTCGTGTGTGGTGATGTCATGTGTGGTGATGTTGTCATTATGATGTCATGTGTGGTGATGTCATATGAGGTGATGTCGTGTGTGGTGATGTCATGTGTGGTGATGTTGTCATTATGATGTCATGTGTGGTGATGTCCTGTGTGGTGATGTCATGTGTGGTGATGTCATGTGTGGTGATGTCCTGTGTGGTGATGTCATGTGTGGTGATGTCCTGTGTGGTGATGTCATGTGTGGTGATGTCATGTGTGGTGATGTCCTGTGTGATGATGTCATGTGTGGTGATGTCCTGTGTGGTGATGTCATGTGTGATGATGTCCTGTGTGGTGATGCCTGTGTGGTGATGTCATGTGTGGTGATGTCATGTGTGGTGATGTCCTGTGTGATGATGTCATGTGTGGTGATGTCCTGTGTGGTGATGTCATGTGTGGTGATGTCATGTGTGGTGATGTCCTGTGTGGTGATGTCATGTGTGGTGATGTCCTGTGTGGTGATGTCCTGTGTGGTGATGTCATGTGTGGTGATGTCCTGTGTGGTGATGTCATGTGTGGTGATGTCCTGTGTGGTGATGTCCTGTGTGGTGATGTCCTGTGTGGTGATGTCATGTGTGGTGATGTCCTGTGTGATGATGTCATGTGTGGTGATGTCCTGTGTGGTGATGTCCTGTGTGGTGATGTCCTGTGTGGTGATGTCATGTGTGGTGATGTCATGTGTGGTGATGTCCTGTGTGGTGATGTCATGTGTGATGATGTCCTGTGTGGTGATGTCCTGTGTGGTGATGTCATGTGTGGTGATGTCCTGTGTGGTGATGTCCTGTGTGATGATGTCATGTGTGGTGATGTCCTGTGTGGTGATGTCATGTGTGGTGATGTCCTGTGTGGTGATGTCATGTGTGGTGATGTCATGTGTGGTGATGTCCTGTGTGGTGATGTCATGTGTGGTGATGTCATGTGTGGTGATGTCCTGTGTGGTGATGTCATGTGTGGTGATGTTGTCATTATGATGTCATGTGTGGTGATGTCATGTGTGGTGATGTCATGTGTGGTGATGTTGTCATTATGATGTCATGTGTGGTGATGTCCTGTGTGGTGATGTCCTGTGTGGTGATGTCCTGTGCGGTGATGTCATGTGCAGTGATGTCATGTGCGGTAATGTCCTGTGTGGTGATGTCATGTGTGGTGATGTCATGTGTGGTGATGTCCTGATTACGTCCTACAGACAGAGACGATGATTTCACTTCACACGCTGAAACCTTTCGCTGAACAAATGACGTAAATACTGAGCGGAATTCTCCGATTCATTGATGATCTGTTCGTCTGATTGGAAAAACACAGGTGTGGAGCCATGGCGAGGGGGCGGGACTTCAGTCTAGGCACACGATTGGACGTAGTTTTCGGGGAAGAAGCCTCTTCTGCCGCTGAGAACGCCCTCGCACCAGCCGTCGTCATGGCGCTGTGTCAGGTAGATGATGTCTCCCTCGGTGAGGGGCAGGTCGTCAGGTTTTGAGGCCTCGTAGCTGTACAGTGCCACCACTGGACACACAGGAGAACTGCAGTTAGAGGACACGTACAAATACTGCAGTACCAATCGTCGTCACGGTGCCGTGACAGCCATCACCATGGTGATGTCATGTCCGAACATCTACAGACAGATTTAACTACAACAATCAAGAAAAGTACAGATCTAATAGAACATACACCTGAACACACCTGTAACACACCTGTAACACCTGAACACACCTGTAACACACCTGAACACACCTGCAACACCTGAACACACCTGTAACACACCTGAACACACCTGTAACACACCTGAACACACCTGCAACACACCTGAACACACCTGCAACACCTGAACACACCTGTAACACACCTGTAACACACCTGTAACAAACCTGTAACACCTGAACACACCTGCAACACACCTGAACACACCTGCAACACCTGAACACACCTGTAACACACCTGAACACACCTGAACACACCTGCAACACCTGAACACACCTGTAACACACCTGAACACACCTGTAACACCTGAACACACCTGTAACACAACTGAACACACTATTAGTAGTAGTATTAGTAGTACTATCTGTAGTACTATCTGTAGTAGTATTAGTACCTTTCTCCAGGTAGTGGGGGGGGACGTCAGTGTCATAGTCCACTGGTGGCGGGAGGGGCGGCATGATGTCATCACAGCCACTGTCATCGTCCAATAGTGGAGGAGGGGGCGTGGCTGGGATCTGTAGATCTACAAGAGCAGCACACGGGTGAGTGACAGCTGTGATGGCCAATCAGGTGAGAGGAGGCGGGGCTTTGAGAGAAAGCAGCAGAGCTGATTGGAGCTTGACTACATGTTCTGTGTGTGTACTCTGATGTGTGGTTGTGCTACTGCAATACTACGACACGGTACTACAAGTACTAGTACTGCTAATAGTACTACCTCTACTAGTACTACTAATAGTACTACCTCTACTAGCACTGCTAATAGTGCTGCTAATAGTACTACCTCTACTAGTACTGCTAATAGTACTGCTAATAGTACTACCTCTACTAGTACTACTAATAGTACTACCTCTACTAGTGCTGCTAATAGTACTACCTCTACTAGTACTGCTAATAGTGCTGCTAATAGTACTACCTCTACTAGTACTACTACTAGTACTACTAATAGTACTACCTCTACTAGTGCTGCTAATAGTGCTGCTAATAGTAGTACCTCTACTAGTACTACTACTAGTACTACTAATAGTACTACCTCTACTAGCACTGCTAATAGTGCTGCTAATAGTACTACCTCTACTAGTACTGCTAATAGTACTACTACTAGTACTACCTCTACTAGTGCTGCTAATAGTACTACCTCTACTAGTACTGCTAATAGCAGTATATGTGTTTTCTTACCCAGGTGTTCCAGGCGAGCAGGTAAGCAGAGCCGAGATGAGGAGGAGGAGGGAGCGGGGTGAGGAGGAGCGTGAGGGGGAGGGTAGGGGGGAGGAGGAGGGATCATCACTGACAGACAGACAGACAGAGAATCAGAGCTCGTTAAAGAGGAGGAGTGATCGTCTTTACTCAGAGACAATCTCTGAAACAAAGCAAGCAAATCAAGGCCTGGAACCGTCCTGGAATCTTCTCCAGGACCTCTATAACTTCCTCAAAGACTGCTGCAATTCCTCAATGACCCATAGCAAATGTTTCAAGCATTCCTTAAACCTCCTCAGAGACTCCTGACAGTCCTGGATCCCCTGACCTTCTCAAGGACTCATCCTCCTCAAGACCCTTGAACTTTCTAATGATACACAGCACTTCCAAGGACCTCCGAACTTCCTCAAGGACCCCTAGAACCTACTTAATCACCCCTGGATCTCTCTAAACTCCTAATAGGCCTAATATCTTCAAGGACTCCTGAAACCCTCTCAAAACCCCCTTGGGCGTCCTCCAGGACCCCCTGAAGAAGTTGTAGAACCTCCCCAAAGACTCCCTGTCCTCCTCAAGGACTCCTTGAACCTGCTCAGCCAGCCCTGGCACTCAAACCCTCCACAAACCTCCTCAAGGACCCTTAGAACTTCCTCAATGACTCTTTGAACTCCTCGAGGTCTTTTTGCCCGCTGAACTCATTTCTATTGGACGGCAGCGGCGGCGTCCTCCATCGGCTTACATGATTGGACAGCAGGCAGGAAGAGAGAGCGTGTGTAGCGGGAGGCGGGGCCAGAGCGGACCCTCATAGACAGAGAGCGAGTGGTGGGGGGCGAGCGACGGCGGCGACTCCTCCTGGATGGGAGGGTCACTGAAGAAAAACACCACAGAAGAAGAAACTGACACAAAAGCACAGACGGATCAACACCAGAGAAGAAGAGGAACAGGAAAAACATCAGAGCAGAGGTACAGACAGTGAAGCTAATGCTAACCCTAATGCTAATCCAGCTTCCTGTTTCACTTTCTCTGGTGTGTCTCTGGAAACAGACGGCGGCAACTGTCAAGGCTGACTTCACTACTTCACTG
Source organism: Pempheris klunzingeri (assembly GCF_042242105.1). Taxonomy (NCBI): domain Eukaryota; kingdom Metazoa; phylum Chordata; class Actinopteri; order Acropomatiformes; family Pempheridae; genus Pempheris; species Pempheris klunzingeri. Next base: position 378,041 of record NC_092028.1, read on the forward strand.
TCATGTCTGTTTATTAGCAGCAAGCTGACACTGCTAACAGTCAGACGGACAGGTAGACAGACAGGTCCAGACAGACAGGTACAGACAGACAGGTATACACAGACAGGTACAGGCAGACAGGTACCATCTACTTCCTGGCTGGGAGGAGGTGGAGGGGGCGGGGCCGGCAGTTCTGAGTCGTCATTGGGCGGCAGGGGGAAGGTGTCATCATCAGAGGGGAGAGGAGGGGGGAAGCTGCTCTCCTCCACCACTGAGGAGACAGAGGAGAGGTGATGTCATTGTGATGTCACTCAGTCTGACCAATGACAGATCTACACAGTGTATTGTGGGCTGAACTAATCTGAACCGCTGTGATTCAGTCCAGTCGTCATGGTAACATCCAGTGACCTGCTTCACCCTCACCTGTCTCAAGGCTCAGGGGCGGGGCCGGCTGCAGAGCGCTGTGATTGGTCAGAACATGTGAGGGAGGAGGGGGAGGAGGAGGGGGGGGCGGGGCCACCTCTCCTGAGGATTCAGGTGGAGGAGGGGGAGGAGGAGGGGGGGGCGGGGCCACCTCTCCTGAGGATTCAGGTGGAGGAGGAGGGGGGGGTGGGGTGTTGGTGACCTCATCATCCTGAGCTGACATTTCATTGGCTGTAGGTGGAGGAGGGGCCGGGGCGTCGCCCAGCAGCGTGGTGATGATGTCACACTCAGTTGGGGCCTGATAGGTGGAGGGGATGGTGGGCGGAGCCACAGGTTTCCCAAAACTGGAGCTGGGGGGGCAATAATCAATAGACTTTACTCCACATTTATTCTGACCAATCAGCTTCACACTTCTTTATACAGACCGACCAATCAGAGGATAGGACACAGAGATCAATCAGAGCACACTGGGGTTATTACCCGCCGACAGGGGGCGCCACCGGGCATTGGACCGGCTCTGGAGGTTTGGTGGACCTGAAACACACACACACACAGTAACACACATACACACACACACACACACACACACAGTGAGACTTCCTGTCAGAGACATGTGACGAGTGAAACAGGAAGTTGTCACTAACAGAAACTCAGTGAAACTGGTGACCTGATGGAGGCGCCGTGTTTACGGATCGTTCCTGTTCGGTCCGCCTGCTTCCCAGAGCCCTGAGGGGGAGGGGCAGGAGAGTGTGTTACAGAGTGACAGAGTGTGTGTGTGTGTGTGTGTGTGTGTGTGTGTGTGTAAGCATCAATAGAGCCTCTCAGGCCTCAGCAGCTCTAATTAGTCTCTCCAAACATTTTCCCACGCTCAACAAAGACTCTGTGTTACTGTGTGTGTGTGTGTGTGTGTGTGTGTGTGTGTGTGTGTGTGTGTGTGTGTGTGTGTGTTACTGTGTGTGTGTGTGTGTGTAGCAAAGCACTTCTCCATTAAAGACTCGCCTGAGCAGCAGCAGCAGTAAAACACAATGAATTAAAGGGCAGTTTCATGTTTATACAGTGTGTCAGAAATGAGATACAACATGCTAACCCACACGCCATGCTAGCTTGGGCTAAATGTGCCCGTCAGCTAACATGCCCTCAAACATGGTTACTGAGCCTCACAGAGGGCAGATGGTACTTTATAGTGAGCAGTGTGCAGCAGTTTGCAGCAGTTTGCAGCAGTTTGCAGCACAGTGGTGGGCCGTCAGGGCCTGCAAGGCCTTCTCTGCTGGCCTAAAAAGAATATCTGAATCACAAATTGATGTTAATTACATGTTGTCCATGAATACTTATTAAATAATTCCAAATGGTCTGTCCGCTTCCTTTCATAGCTTTTCCGATGGTTGTGCTGCTTCCACACATGTAGTTTCATATTAAAGCATTCAACCAATCACATTTCAGCCATCATTTGTTGCCAGGCAGGGTCAAAGTCAAAGAAGTCTGCCCGAAGGCCTTCACAATCCGCTCTGCAGGCCCTCTAACACAAAATAAATGTCGATGAAACTGTTGCTTCAACCAATCAGATCTTGAGTTGGTGTCACCAGGGCCCTCTAGCAGGTGTACGGCAACGTCACCGTATTCAGACCCGTTGATTGGATAGTCTAGATTGGATAGGATAATCTGTACGACAGAGTAATTGAACTGTTTTTGAGGAAAGAGAGGAGGATGGATTTTGTTTACAAATAATCCAAATTTTTGGTGAGTAAAATGTTGCTATTTTCCTAAATAATATTGCAAGTTTATGAGGTTATTATTGATGTTTTTATGTGTGTAGCTGCAGTAGAAGGAGACTTGTTCACTCCTGGTTTGTTTATTCAATAAAGGCATTTATTGTGGCTACAGGAGTTATCTATCTGAGATGCAACGGCTCTTTATACTGTATTTCTGCATAATAAGATGGTTTTTATAACCATAAAATAGTTATTGAGGGGATCAAGGATTGATTCAGACGGAGCACTACTGAAGGACTAGGTGTGAATTGCACGGTCCGCCACTGGTGCAGCAGTTTGCAGCAGTAATAGCTGCAGTCCTGACTCTGAATAAACATGAAGCCAGAAACATTCCCCTTCCTGTGCATAAAAGTAGCCAGATCGTCCTCACCATGGGCCAAACGAGCATGGCGGACCAGCATCTTAGGCTAACTTCCTGTTAGCCCCGTGCTAACCTGAATGGTGATAAAATGACTGAATTTTGTGGCTCTTCCAGACTTTCCAAATGTTTTCGGACTGAATGGATCAAACTCTGACTGATTCACAGACGTCTCTTTCACAATAAGAGTCTGTGGAAAAACGTCTGTTCGGTCCCAACGGTGTCACATGACCAATGCCACTGTTGTAGTTACACAGTTTGGCCACCAGGGCAGACTGGCTGCAGAGCCCGGGGAGCTTCCTGGGGGGGTGATCAGCTCACTGTGACGGGACCACGTGTCACTTCTGTTTCTGAGGTTCGCTGCTGCTTCCTGTCAGCATCCGCTGCACTGACTCAGAACCAGACTTCACTTCTGCTTCTGTTTTTTGGCCTTGTTCCTTTTCTAGAAGCTGCCGTGTGTCTTCTGATAACACTGCTGATTTTTTTAAGATGTGTCCCGACACACTGCTGATCTGTGCCGACTACAGAAGGTCGCACCACTAAACTAACAATTTTCTAATGCAAGTTCTGCATTGATGAGTGGGCTGAATGACTAGAAACGTACGACGAGGGAACAGTGATGAGCATGATGTGCTTGTGTGTCAGACACCTTCACGCCGTGGCCCAGGCTGTCCAGCTGCTGGTAGTTGATTGGTCGACGGCTGTAGGGGGGGCGGGGCTGAGTAGTGGCAGGCGGTTGAGGAGGAGGGAGGATCTTGTGGCTGCGTGGGACTCGTCTGACCGCCGTGAAGGCGCCGATCTCTCTCCGAGAAACTTTCTCTTTGTGCATCTCGACCGTCTGAGGAGGCCGAAGTGAAACAGAGACATGAGCTCATTAAAGCAGAGGAGTCCAGAACATCAGACCAGTTATCCAGAGGAAACCTCCGATTCTGATTGAACTCAATCTGTGTTTGGGTCTGTTGGAATAAAACAGAACATCTGAAGGCGTCACGCTGGACTCTGAGCGACTTTTTTCACTCTTTTCAGAGATAAAAATATGAATTGATCAGAAATGAACCAGCAGATTGATCAGTGGTGACAGGTGGTTGCAGCTGAGCTCCAGAGAGCAGAAAAGATTATTATTGTGTTTCTGTTATTTCACTCTAACTGTCTCCCACAGGAGGTGAGACAGTGCTGCTGCACCAAACCTCAGAGACAAAACACCTTAAATAAGAACAAACACTGCAGTAAGGGAACACAAAGCAGCAGAGAACAGAGGCTCCATTCATCCATTCAGTCCTGCCCCCCCCCCTATGGAGAGGAGGCCACTATCACACACACACACACACACACACGGTGATGATCTGTATTCTCAGCACAGGGTGGAACAGACACATGGGATCACTCTGTCATAATGAACACATGAAACCCTGCAGGTCTTTCTGTTTGGGATCAGAAACGGACTTTTCAAAACACTTCCCACGCCTGTAGGCATGGTGTGTGTGTGTGTGTGTGTGTGTGTGTGTGTGTGCGGGGGGGGGGGGGGGGGGCATTTCCAACATGCAGCAGATGAGGAGAAACTTTCAGTCCAGAAACCAGAGCTTACAGTCTGTCATCACTGTGACATCATCAGGACACAGACGACACTATGTCACTATTAAACATAAAACAAGAGAGTAGCCCTTTAAATGACATAAATATCGATTGATTATGGTCTCAGGTTGGGAGGGGCTCACCTGACCAATGAGGTTGATGGAAGACTCCATGTGACAAAGCCGATTGGTCTGTGCGTCAAGCATACTCAGCACGCTATTGGCCAGAGTGCTGATCTGGTAGGCGACACTGGCCAGTGATTGGGTGGTGAAGTTCTTGGTTTCCTCCAATGCCTTCATGCTGCCGTCACCTGACTGACACATGACAGGACAGGTGAGCTTAGCACAAACACCGGAAACAGAGGGAAACTGTTAGCTTAGCTTAGCACAAACACCGGAAAGAGAGGGAAACTGTTAGCTTAGCTTAGCACAAACACCGGAAAGAGAGGGAAAACTGTTAGCTTAGCTTAGCACAAACACCGGAAAGAGAGGGAAAACTGTTAGCTTATCTTAGCACAAACACCGGAAACAGAGGGAAACTGTTAGCTTAGCTTAGCACAAACACCGGAAAGAGAGGGAAAACTGTTAGCTTAGCTTAGCACAAACACCGGAAAGAGAGGGAAAACTGTTAGCTTAGCTTAGCACAAACACCGGAAAGAGAGGGAAACTGTTAGCTTAGCTTAGCACAAACACCGGAAAGAGAGGGAAAACTGTTAGCTTAGCTTAGCACAAACACCGGAAACAGAGAGACACTGTTAGCTTAGCTTAGCACAATCACCGGAAACAGGGAAAACTGTTAGCTTAGCTTAGCATAAACACCGAAAACTGTTAGCTGTTAGCCTACATCAAGAAGCTGTTGAACTAGTTGTTGGAGCAGCTGTACTGGTTGTTAAGTAATAGTACTAGCAGTCAGTAATACTAACCTGTAGGTAGTTGTAACAGTGGTATTAGCAGTACTACACTGTGTGTGGTACTAGTACTAACCTGTAGGTAGTTGTTGCAGCAGTAATCGGCCACACTCAGCAGGTTGTCGTAGTTTTCCAGCAGAGCTTTTCTGGCATTCGGCGCTTCCTCCATAATCTTCATCACCTCCTCTTTAAAGTTCTGCTCCTTCATCGCTGATTCAGACACAAAGGCTCAGTTTATAATTTCCCTCACATGAACTGTCAGTTTCCTCGTATCAAGTTTTGGTTCCCTCATTGGTTCTCTCATACGAAGGTTTGGTTCCCTCACATGAAGTTTTGGTTCCCACATATAAAGTTTTGGTTCCCTCACATAAAGTTTTGGTTCCCACATATAAAGTTTTAGGTCCCTCACATGAAGTTTTGGTTCCCACATATAAAGTTTTGGTTCCCTCACAAGAAGTTTTGGTTCCCACATATAAAGTTTTGGTTCCCACATATAAAGTTTTGGTTCCCTCACATGAAGTTTTGGTTCCCACATATAAAGTTTTGGTTCCCTCACATGAAGTTTTGGTTCCCTCACATGAAGTTTTGGTTCCCACATATAAAGTTTTGGTTCCCATATATAAAGTTCTGGTTCCCTCACATAAAGTTTTGGTTCCCACATATAAAGTTTTAGGTCCCTCACATGAAGTTTTGGTTCCCACATATAAAGTTTTGGTTCCCTCACAAGAAGTTTTGGTTCCCACATATAAAGTTTTGGTTCCCTCACATGAAGTTTTGGTTCCCACATATAAAGTTTTGGTTCCCTCACATGAAGTTTTGGTTCCCACATATAAAGTTTTGGTTCCCTCACATAAAGTTTTGGTTTCCTCACATAAAGTTCTGGTTCCCTCATATGAAGGTTTGGTTCCCTCACATGAAGTTTTGGTTCCCACATATAAAGTTTTGGTTCCCTCACATAAAGTTTTGGTTCCCATATATAAAGTTTTGGTTTCCTCACATAAAGTTCTGGTTCCCACATATAAAGTGTTGGTTCCCTCACATGAACTTTTGGTTCCCTCACATGAAGTTTTGGTTCCCACATATAAAGTTTTGGTTCCCTCACATAAAGTTCTGGTTCCCTCACATAAAGTTTTGGTTCCCACATATAAAGCTTTAGGTCCCTCACATGAACTTTTGGTTCCCACATATAAAGTTTTGGTTCCCTCACATGAACTTTTGGTTCCCTCACTTTATGCTTTGTGACATAATTTCCACCCACAGTACATGATGATGTCACGTTTTCCGTCCACATTTAAAATGTTTTTGAATGACCTGAATCGTCCTGCTGAGCGCCCTGGAACCTCCAGGTCCACCCCAGGTCTCCTTTCAAGGACCCTGGAAGGACCCAGGAAGCCTTGAAAAGATGTTGATTAAGCGCCTGCAGCATTAAAGCGTGTCGTGGTTTAACCCTTGAATGTCCTGGATGAGGCTCTCGGCTGATCGGGGGGTTCTGCTGCAGAGCCTGAAGCTCGTTAGCTGACCGACATCTCGCTCTGGAGCTGAAGGTTCCTCTTTCACCGTGAGACAGACTCACCTTCCACCTGGAGGTGATCCACACACCTGGAGAACCTGTGCTGACCATCTGTCAGCTCTGGTTACTGTAGCAACAAGCAGCTGAGAGCTACTTTACTGCTGAACACACCTGTAACACACCTGTAACACATCTGAACACACCTGTAACACACCTGAACACACCTGTAACACACTTGTAACACACTTTAACACACCTGTAACACCTGAACACACCTGTAACACACCTCAACACACCTGTAACACACCTCAACACACCTGTAACACACTTGTAACACACTTTAACACACCTGTAACACCTGAACACACCTGTAACACACCTGAACACACCTCTACACACCTGTAACACACCTGTAACACACCTGTACACACCTGCAACACCTGAACACACCTGTACCACACCTCAACACACCTGTAACACCTGAACACACCTGTAACACACCAACACACCTGTAACACCTGAACACACCTGAACACACCTGTAACACACTTGTAACACACCTGTAACACCTGGACACACCTGCAACACACCTGAACACACCTGCAACACCTGAACACACCTGTAACACACCTCAACACACCTGTAACACCTGAACACACCTGAACACACCTGTAACACACCTCAACACACCTGTAACACCTGAACACACCTGAACACACCTGTAACACACCTCAACACACCTGTGACACCTGAACACACCGGTAACAACAGAGGAGAAGAGAAGAGAGGAGGAAAGAAGAGAAGAGGAGAGAGGAGAGGAGAGGTTTTGCTTTTCAAGGTCCCTTTAATAAATCATTGCAGGGAACAAACAAAAATCACAGAGAGACCGTCACTATTAAAGCAAACAAAGAGAAAAAACATCCCTGAAATACAACAAAACCATTCGTCAATACAAACTAAAACGAGGTGCTACTGTAATCAAAAATCAGCACCAGTTCTCCACCTCCTCCTACAGAACACAGAACATCTCCAACAGTCCACCTGTGAACAAAAACCTGCACATTGTCCACTGTTAGATAATATGCGTGCTCCACCTTTAGATGAGACTTCAGCAGTCCCTTCAGAGCCGCCACTGGATCCACACTACCAGCACTCTGGGAACGGTTTCTCCATGTCAGCCAGACAGCCAGCTTAGCAGAGCCAGACAAAAAATTAATCAGTGTGTACATGCTTCTTTTTCCCAGAATATTTGGGGCCGTATACAAACAAATCAAAGGAAAAAGCCTCTCCGAGATCCTGAAACCATGTCCTTAGGAGGGTAAAGAGAGGTGACAGCCGGGGACACTGAACAAAAAGATGCTGTAATGTCTCAGGCTGGAAACAAAATAAGCACCCCTCCCCCTGGTTAGGATCCAGGTGTGCTCTGTACCTGTTTGTAGCTATCGCCCCATGTACAACCCTCCACTGGAGGTCCGCTGTCCATTTTTCAATGGGCAGCTTGTACAGGGACCGCCAACTGCCTTTCGGGGAAATACCTGGACCAAAGAACTCAGTCCATCTCGACTCCTTTATCCCTGCCAGAGAGCGCAGGTTTACAACCTTCACGCAGATTTCATAGAATGCCTTCTTCCCTGCTTCCTGAAACGGAGGAAGGAGCTCCACCCTGAAAGACACCTCCAGGGTCTGTGAGGGCGAGTCCAGGAACATGAACACCACAGCTTTGTTCATCCTCGAAGCAAAGCTCAGCTTGTCGCGTCCTACCTGTTCTCCTGCCGCTAACAGCACCTCCTCCGGAGGGACTATCCAGTCTCCCTGCCGGAGAGACGGAGGTGGCGTCTCCGCGGAAACCATCCTCCCGAAAAACCCAAACTAAAACTCCTACTCAAACACAAGAACCGCTGAACCAGCTTCCCCCATCATGAAGATAGAAAAACTGTGAAAACACGTTAAAGTCTGTGAAAAAGGTTAGAAACTAGGAGGAGGAGGGGAGGAGAGGGGAGGAGAGGAGAGGAGGAGAGGAGAGGAGGAGAGAGGAGAGGAGAGGAGTAGAGGAGAGGAGAGGAGAGGAGGAGAGGAGGAGAGGAGAGGAGGAGAGGAGAGGAGGAGAGAGGAGAGGAGAGGAGGAGAGAGGAGAGGAGAGGAGGAGAGGAGAGGAGGAGAGGAGAGGAGGAGAGAGGAGAGGAGAGGAGTAGAGGAGAGGAGAGGAGAGGAGGAGAGGAGAGGAGGAGAGAGGAGAGGAGAGGAGAGGAGGAGAGGAGAGGAGGAGAGGAGAGGAGGAGAGGAGAGGAGAGGAGAGGAGGAGAGAGGAGAGGAGAGGAGTAGAGGAGAGGAGGAGAGAGGAGAGGAGAGGAGAGGAGGAGAGGAGAGGAGGAGAGAGGAGAGGAGAGGAGTAGAGGAGAGGAGAGGAGGAGAGGAGGAGAGGAGAGGAGGAGAGGAGAGGAGGAGAGAGGAGAGGAGAGGAGTAGAGGAGAGGAGAGGAGAGGAGGAGAGGAGTAGAGGAGAGGAGGAGAGGAGAGGAGGAGAGAGGAGAGGAGAGGAGAGGAGGAGAGGAGAGGAGTAGAGGAGAGGAGAGGAGAGGAGAGGAGAGGAGGAGAGGAGAGGAGAGGAGGAGAGGAGAGGAGAGGAGGAGAGAGGAGAGGAGAGGAGAGGAGTAGAGGAGAGGAGAGGAGAGGAGAGGAGAGGAGAGGAGAGGAGGAGAGAGGAGAGGAGAGGAGAGGAGAGGAGAGGAGGAGAGGAGAGGAGGAGAGGAGGAGAGGAGAGGAGTAGAGGAGAGGAGAGGAGAGGAGAGGAGAGTAGAGGAGAGGAGGAGAGGAGAGGAGAGGAGGAGAGGAGAGGAGGAGAGGAGTGGAGAGGAGAGGAGTAGAGGAGAGGAGAGGAGAGGAGAGGAGAGGAGAGGAGAGGAGAGGAGAGGAGAGGAGAGGAGGAGAGGAGAGGAGGAGAGA
>NC_092028.1:397743-432743 GCF_042242105.1 Pempheris klunzingeri
TACCAGACCCCATTCAAACAGTACCAATGATAACAGTGTACCACACCCCATTCAAACAGTACCAATGATAACAGTGTACCAGACCCCATTCAAACAGTACCAATAATAACAGTGTACCAGACCCCATTCAAACAGTACCAATAATAACAGTGTACCAGACCCCATTCAAACAGTACCAATAATAACAGTGTACCACACCCCATTCAAAAAGTATCAATAATAACAGTGTACCAGACCCCATTCAAACAGTACCAATAATAACAGTGAACCACACCCCATTCAAACAGTACCAATGATAACAGCGTGTACCAGACCCCATTCAAACAGTACCAATAATAACAGCGTGTACCAGACCCCATTCAAAAAGTATCAATAATAACAGCGTGTACCAGACCCCATTCAAACAGTACCAATGATAACAGCGTGTACCAGACCCCATTCAAAAAGTACCAATAACAGTGTGTACCAGACCCCATTCAAACAGTACCAATGATAACAGCGTGTACCAGACCCCATTCAAACAGTACCAATAATAACAGTGTACCAGACCCCATTCAAACAGTACCAATGATAACAGCGTGTACCAGACCCCATTCAAAAAGTACCAATAACAGTGTGTACCAGACCCCATTCAAACAGTACCAATGATAACAGCGTGTACCAGACCCCATTCAAACAGTACCAATAATAACAGTGTACCAGACCCCATTCAAACAGTACCAATGATAACAGCGTGTACCAGACCCCATTCAAACAGTACCAATAATAACAGTGTACCAGACCCCATTCAAAAAGTACCAATAATAACAGTGTACCACACCCCATTCAAAAAGTATCAATAATAACAGTGTACCAGACCCCATTCAAACAGTACCAATAATAACAGTGAACCACACCCCATTCAAACAGTACCAATAATAACAGTGTACCAGACCCCATTCAAACAGTACCAATAATAACAGTGAACCACACCCCATTCAAACAGTACCAATAATAACAGCGTGTACCAGACCCCATTCAAAAAGTACCAATAATAACAGTGTACCAGACCCCATTCAAACAGTACCAATAATAACAGTGAACCACACCCCATTCAAACAGTACCAATAATAACAGTGTACCAGACCCCATTCAAACAGTACCAATAATAACAGTGTACCACACCCCATTCAAAAAGTATCAATAATAACAGTGTACCAGACCCCATTCAAACAGTACCAATAATAACAGTGAACCACACCCCATTCAAACAGTACCAGTAATAACAGTGTACCAGACCCCATTCAAACAGTACCAATAATAACAGTGAACCACACCCCATTCAAACAGTACCAATAATAACAGCGTGTACCAGACCCCATTCAAAAAGTACCAATAATAACAGTGTACCAGACCCCATTCAAACAGTACCAATAATAACAGTGTACCAGACCCCATTCAAAAAGTACCAATAATAACAGTGTACCAGACCCCATTCAAACAGTACCAATAATAACAGTGTACCAGACCCCATTCAAACAGTACCAATAATAACAGTGTACCAGACCCCATTCAAACAGTACCAATAATAACAGTGTACCAGACCCCATTCAAACAGTACCAATGATAACAGCGTGTACCAGACCCCATTCAAACAGTACCAATAATAACAGCGTGTACCAGACCCCATTCAAAAAGTATCAATAATAACAGCGTGTACCAGACCCCATTCAAACAGTACCAATGATAACAGCGTGTACCAGACCCCATTCAAAAAGTACCAATAACAGTGTGTACCAGACCCCATTCAAACAGTACCAATGATAACAGCGTGTACCAGACCCCATTCAAAAAGTACCAATAACAGCGTGTACCAGACCCCATTCAAAAAGTACCAATAACAGTGTGTACCAGACCCCATTCAAACAGTACCAATAATAACAGTGTACCAGACCCCATTCAAACAGTACCAATGATAACAGCGTGTACCAGACCCCATTCAAACAGTACCAATAATAACAGCGTGTACCAGACCCCATTCAAAAAGTATCAATAATAACAGCGTGTACCAGACCCCATTCAAACAGTACCAATGATAACAGCGTGTACCAGACCCCATTCAAAAAGTACCAATAACAGTGTGTACCAGACCCCATTCAAACAGTACCAATGATAACAGCGTGTACCAGACCCCATTCAAACAGTACCAATAATAACAGCGTGTACCAGACCTCATTCAAACAGTACCAATGATAACAGCGTGTACCAGACCCCATTCAAACAGTACCAATAACAGTGTACCAGACCCCATTCAAACAGTACCAATAATAACAGTGTACCAGACCCCATTCAAACAGTACCAATGATAACAGTGTACCAGACCCCATTCAAACAGTACCAATAATAACAGTGTACCAGACCCCATTCAAACAGTACCAATGATAACAGTGTACCAGACCCCATTCAAACAGTACCAATAATAACAGTGTACCAGACCCCATTCAAACAGTACCAATAATAACAGTGTACCAGACCCCATTCAAACAGTACCAATGATAACAGCGTGTACCAGACCCCATTCAAACAGTACCAATGATAACAGCGTGTACCAGACCCCATTCAACAGTAAAATAAATGAGTATATTACTACATAAAAGAAGTACTTCAGGTATTTTGTACTGTAATATTGTACTTGCTGCTGCTGTTTTTGAGTGAATGTCTCCACCTGCTGGTCTTATGCTGCTGTGCAGCTCCACCTGTTCATAGGGCCACAGTAGACTGAACCAATACTATTTATTGATTAGAATGATGATAGATCATGTTATTATTGTGTTCATGTCGGTGCGTCCTGAAGATATTTTAACAGAAATTATATGAAAAGCTCCTCCTAGACTCTAAAATTAAAGTACCCCTACTCAAAGTCCACTTTCTCCAGAGCTTTCAGCCGAACGACACGAGGCTCCTACAGAGATGATGAGTGACTTTTCAAAATCAGAGACACAGAGGCTGTCGCTCTTTTCTTAGCAAAATGTTTACATTTATTTTATTAAAAGTCGTCAGCACCTGGGCTCAAATTTCATTAAAACACATCAAAAAACAGCCGTGGCGCTCCTGGTTGCCGGGGGCCAGTCATCAGCCGTTGCTCGGAGCGACGGGGTTCCAGGGCTGTCTCCGTGGAGCTCCGTCTTTGTCTTTCCTCTCCAGAGGCCTCAGGTGGCACGTCAGGACCAGGTCTCTGACACACACAAAAGCACAGGTCAGACAGGGTCTGGAACTCATCCAAGGACCCCTGGAATCTCACTGGGGCCGTCTCAAACATCCTGCAACTCATTCAAGGACCTGGAAGCGTTTCCAGGACCCGGGTACCTGAACTCCCGGTAGGACACCCTCTGGCTGACGGCTCTCAGTTTGGCGTCGTTCTCTCTCGTGCGTCTCCGATCAGACTCCACCGCCGCCTGCAGCTCGCTCTCCAGCGCTGAGAAGTTGATGACATCACGCTCTGACCTCGCCATCACCTGGTGACGTCACACAGGTATGCAGGTGAAGCTACAGATATGGCCACACTGAGATATGCAAACTGATAATCTGATCAATAGGGTCTGATCAATCTATAGAGCTGCAGGCTGACAACAGAACAGAGACAAGCTCCTTCATTCACACACCTTCAGGAGAACTTCAAGGATCTGGAGTTCCACCAAATCAGTCACACTAATCACACTGAATCTGGCAACACAGTTTGAAAACAGAGTAATCAGAGTACTTCTTCACAGTAGGAACAAGCTAGCATGCTAACGTTAACAGCTAACACAAGCTAACGCTAACCTCACTGAGCTAACACTCAGCGGTAGCTTCCAAGCTAAGAGCGGCTAACAGACAGGTGAAACATGCTACCTGAAGGACCGTTGGCTCCTCCTGTGTTCTTCAGGTGTTCTACGGGTTCTTCAGGTGTTCTTCGGGTTCTTCAGGTGTTCTACGGGTTCTTCAAGCGCGTTCAGGCTCATCGGGTCAGTAACAACGAATCGTCTCCATGACGACGGGCTGCCGGCCAGCGCCTGCGCAGTGCAGTGACCGCAGCTACAGCCAGTGACGTAGTAAAGATGAAACTGTCTGTGAGGACGTCTGACTGAAGTACTGAGGAACAGCTTGGAGGTACTTGTACTGTGTACTTGTACTTTACTAGTGGATCTACTACGGAGTACACGTATATATTTTCTATTTTCCTTCTGTGTTTGTGTTTTCACTAATCCTGCTGCTGAAACAACTGAAGAAATCTAGTTTCCAGGTGACGTCACTTCTCCACATTGATCTGCAGCTGCACATTATTACAACACAATCAATGGTCATTGATGACGTCACAACCCAGCAGTCTATGACGTCATTCAGATCAGCTCCACATTTGCTGAGCAATGTGTTAAAGTACACTGGTGAACAATACTACAAATACTACAGGGGCAATTACAAATACTACAGGTGAAAATACAAATACTACAGGGGCAACTACGAATACTACAGGTGAAAATACAAATACTACAGGGGCAACTACAAATACTACAGGTGAAAATATAAATACTACAGGGGCAACTACAAATACTACAGGTGAAAATATAAATACTACAGGGGCAACTACAAATACTGCAGGGGCAACTACGAATACTACAGAGGAAACTACAAATACTACAGGTGAAAATATAAATACTACAAATACTACAGGGGCAACTACGAATACTACAGAGGAAACTACAAATACTATAGGGGAAACCACAAATACTACAGGTGAAAATATAAATACTACAAATACTACAGGGGCAACTACAAATACTACAGGTGAAAATATAAATACTACAGGGGCAACTACGAATACTACAGGTGAAAATATAAATACTACAGGGGCAACTACGAATACTACAGGGGCAACTACAAATACTACAGGTGAAAATATAAATACTACAGGGGCAACTACGAATACTACAGGGGCAACTACAAATACTACAGGTGAAAATATAAATACTACAGGGGCAACTACAAATACTACAGGGGCAACTACGAATACTACAGGTGAAAATATAAATACTACAGGGGCAACTACGAATACTACAGGGGCAACTACAAATACTACAGGTGAAAATACAAATACTACAGGGGCAACTACGAATACTACAGGTGAAAATATAAATATTACAGGGGCAACTACAAATACTACAGGTGAAAATACAAATACTACAGGGGCAACTACAAATACTACAGGTGAAAATATAAATACTACAGGGGCAACAACAAATACTACAGGTGAAAATATAAATACTACAGGTGAAAATATAAATACTACAGGTGAAAATATAAATACTACAGGGGCAACTACAAATACTGCAGGGGCAACTACGAATACTACAGAGGAAACTACAAATACTACAGGTGAAAATATAAATACTACAGGTGAAAATATAAATACTACAAATACTACAGGGGCAACTACAAATACTGCAGGGGCAACTACGAATACTACAGAGGAAACTACAAATACTATAGGGGAAACCACAAATACTACAGGTGAAAATATAAATACTACAAATACTACAGGGGCAACTCCGAATACTACAGGGGAAACTACAAATACCTCAGGGGAAACCACAAATACTACAGGTTAAAATATAAATACTACAGGGGAAACCACAAATACTACAGGTGAAAATATAAATACTACAAATACTACAGAGGAAACTACAAATACTACAGTGGAAAATATAAATACTACAGGGGCAACTACAAATACTACAGGGGAAACCACAAATACTACAGGTGAAAGTATAAATACTACAACTACTACAGGGGCAACTACAAATACTACAGGGGCAACTACGAATACTACAGGGGAAACCACAAATACTACAGGTGAAAATATAAATACTACAAATACTACAGGGGCAACTACGAATACTACAGAGGAAACTACAAATACTACAGGGGAAACCACAAATACTACAGGTGAAAATATAAATACTACAAATACTACAGGGGCAACTACGAATACTACACTGGAAACTACAAATACCTCAGGGGAAACCACAAATACTACAGGTGAAAATATAAATACTACAGGGGAAACCACAAATACTACAGGTGAAAATATAAATACTACAAATACTACAGAGGAAACTACAAATACTACAGTGTAAAATATAAATACTACAGGGGAAAATACAAATACTAGAGGTAAAACTAAACATGCTATAGGTTATTTTAGCTGAGAAGTGCGCGTATGCTTGGTGACTAGCTACTCCCATACAGAACACACATGACCACAGACGTACAGATCAGCTTTATTTTTATTTGAGGTCAGTAAAATACCCTCTTCTGTACAGAGTTTAACCTGTTAATCTTCCATGTTAACTTTGTTCTATATCTGTAATACATAAACTCAATACTATAAAAACAGCATTGTACAGATGATCATTTCTAGAATTTAACGTTACAGCAGGACATAAACAACAGTAAAAATGTTCCTGTAAAATTCATCCCTAAAAACACTTTAACATGTCTGTAAATCCTCATGTTCTCTGTGGAGTCCCTCAGGGAAACGTCCCGGGTCCTCTAAACTTTCTATTAAACCTGATTCAGATTTACAGAAACTCTAGCTGTTTTGTCCAGAGTCAGGCGATTCTAATACATAGATCCAGGACATGTTTAGCTTAGCTTAGTACAAAGACAGGAAGCAATTTGATACTTAAACTCTGGGGCTTCTTCTCAGGTGTTACTGTTCTCTGTGTAATGGTTTAAAAAGAAAATTTGGCTCAGTAGCTCCATACTGTATGTGACTGATTATCCAGTGTTTAATACGATGAAGGTCTGTTAATTTCAAACTTCAGCAAAACATACTTGGTATCAACATATACTGACTTAGAAAAGTACTTTTCTGTGCAAATCTGTGTTTTCCAGTGTCAGTGAATGCATCATAGATTGATGGTTGTCAGATTGATGATTCTGAGACAGAGGGATGACGAGCAGAGTCGAGGCTGAATCCCATCAGAAGCATCAGCATCATGTTTTGGCTGCAACGCACCACCGGAGCTGATGCCGTCTGTTCTAGTTCACTCTTCAGACCCTCCAGAAGCTCTGCTAAAGATTCTCTCCTGGTCTGTTTCTGACGGAGCAGCTCAGAGCAGAGGAGGCGGCAGGAAGTCAGACAGACAAACGGCAAAGAAAATCAGCTCAGTTTTCAAAATAAAAGCCCCCGTGCAGACTTACAGTGGTATATTTCAGCAGTACATCAGTATCCTCCTCCAGCGAAATTCACACTTTACGACAGGAAGTCCCCTGAATGCAGACTCAGTATGGATCTGTGTCAATTTGTTTTCTCATCCATTTATGTGATCATTATTGTTATTAATAATTTAGTTCTCTAATAGAAGACTGTCCACTGTGGGAAACATCTGTACTATCCCTCCACACTGTGGTCTCTGTGTCGTCATCTGACACAGTGAAGCTGAGACTGAAATTTATACTTTGGTGCGCGTTCAGTCATTTAAAACAACAGGTGTACAAGAAAACAATCCAACGCCAACACCTGAGGAGCAGAAGAGCTCATCAACACCGGCCGTCTGAATGTGATGCACTGAGCAGGTAAGACGTGAGCCAGTCAGCATCAAGACTTTAGACGCCTGCAGTAAGTCAATGATCAGCAAATTAAACAACACGACAAAAATGAAAAGAAGAACCCAACGAGAGTTTTCTGTCTGAATGTGAAGAATCGGCCATGTTCAGTGTCTCTGTTCAGAGTTTCTGTGAAGGAATGTTTTTTGGTGTTTTCAGGCACAGATTTAGAGGCATCACATTCATAGAGATTCCAGCGGCTGCTCTGCATCACGATGCGTACGCCCAAAACGTTTCAGCAGAAAGTGCAGAAATCCTATTTGGTTTTTTCTCACCCCCACAGAGGTCTGTTAATTAGCTCCTGACAGCCCTTTGGATACCATAAGATCTGGAACTTTGATGTGTTTGACCTTAAAAGGATCCCAGAGACGGACAGGCCACAGAGGTCTACAGGTTTGAAGGTTCCACAGATATTTAATGCATTTTTGTGGTGCCAGGAAAGCAGATCAATGTTTGAAAATTGTTGCTGTCATGTCTCTAGATGGGACAATGTCTCATCTTGGAACCAGTCCAGGGTTTTAGGCATTTAAGGTTTGTTGTTGGTGTGGTGGTGAGACAGAGGTGTTGTGTTGGCAAAAGGTTCCTGGTTTAACGCCACATGAACTGCAGCATCCACAGGGTTTTAGAAAAAGGGGGAAACCATGTTTGATTCTATTAGGGTTCCTAAATGATGTGGACCCTGTGCGGGTAGTTCTCCCTCAGAGTGAGATGTTGGGTTTTGTTTGCTCTGCTGCGATGAATGCAAAGTGAAGGTGCTGGTTTAGCTTTCAGGGTTCTAGATGGTTCCATTCAGGGTCTGACTGTGTTATCTAAGGCTTGTGGTGGTCTGGTGGTGAGAGCTACATGGACTCAACATGTTCCGGGTCCCAACGAAGATTAAAAAGTGTCCACAAAATAGTTTGAAAAGAGTTTGAAAATAGGTGCAAATGCTGTTTGGTTCCAGACGTCCACGAAATTCAAGACAAATCTGCGACTTGTTGGAACGGCTCTTTCTCAAATCGAGACATTTGGTGGTTTTGTTTGTAGTTATTGTGGGCGTGTTTTGTTGGGTCTGTTATTTAAAGTTTAAAAATCAGTCCAGGGTTCTTCACAGTTCCACTCACAGGTCTTATCTAGATCATTTGGAGCACAGTGATTAAAGAACCGTATCCAGGCTCAACTCCCATGGCTTTGATGATTCCTAAAAACAGCAAGAGGAAATGAGTTCGGGTTCAGAGACCTACAAGGTTCTGGAATGTGTTGGTACAGTTTTTGTTCATTCTTTAAATGTATTTTTGGTTATTCACGTAAGAGTTTTTAAGGTTTCAGTCCGGGGCACTTGATGGTTCCAAACGGGATCATTTCAGGCGCAGCAGTTAGGTAGATGTTTGCTTTTGGAGATCTACAAGGTTCCACGAGGATCTGGTGGATGTTGCTCTTGGTGAGATATTTGGGTGTCTTGAAGGTACCAAGAAAATATGTCCCACTTGGTCCACTTGGCCTGTTGTCTCGATAGAAGAGCAAAGCTGCTGTCAAAGGTTTCAAAACCAGTCCAGGGTTCTAGCCGGCAGATGCCAAGTTCAGTCCCTGGTTAACTTTTATCAAAAAGGAGGTGATGTTCAGGTCCAAAGTTCGAGAAGGCTCTCTGACACTTTTTTTGGCATGTCTTGTGATGTTTGGGAGAGCTTCCTGGAGGTCTTTGGGGGGGGTCTGGAAGTTCCCCCTACCTCTGGGAGAACACTGTCTGGAACTCGTTGAGCATGAGCTCCACTATCTGGCTCTGAAACACCATGTGGATCGTCATGTTGGCCGACTCGGTCTGGGGGCGGAGCAACGTGGGGCCAAACACGATGGCGACGCTCTGAACCGACATCCTGTTGGACTCTTTGTGTTCGACCACCCTGAAGAGACAAATTCAAGAGTAATTTTCAGCAGTGATTATCATTGTAGAACCAGAATTCCAGCAGTGGTCAAGTCAGTGTTTTCATCGGTTCGTATTCATCCCAATGACACCTTCTACTTATTCACCTTTAAATTTGTTACCATCTGTCTCCGCTGCTACCTCCACATCCTGACAACGTCTCTGGTGTAGCTATGGGATCATTTCAGTGAACTGAAGGCAAATGTATTCATACATTTAGTCCTGTTGTAGCTAAAATGTCCTCCAGAGTCTGGTTGCACAAACAAAAACTGTTGGGTCTGAGCTGTTGGGTCCCCACTGTTAGGACCAGTTTCTAAAACATGGCGAGGTCTCAGGAGCCTCGAATGAAAGCTAAAACTTCCCTGAAAATCTAAAAATCCAAAGTTTTGATAGATCTGAGCCGTAAAGTTCATTTGCATGTATTTTTGAACAGCGCTAGCATGGACCTATACAGTCCACTCCCACAAACCATCCCGCACACAAAAAAGTCCTCATGTCATCCAGGGAAATAAAAACTGTCCTTATATCTCTAAATAGAGTTTAGGTGACACACCACCACATGTGTTAGGGTCATCAGGCTGTTTCCAGACTGATATGATGATGTCTGATCCCCGATGAACAGAGTTAATTGTCATATGCTGTGAATGGCCTGTGATTGGCTGGCGACCAGTCCAGGGTGACCCTGCCTGTGAACTCACCTGCGCAGGTGTCTGAAGAGCAGCTCCATGGTGTCGTGGTTCGGTAGCGGCAGAGAGCGAACCAGGTCCCTCATGTAGGAGACCCTCAGGCTGTAGTCTGGGACTTCTGCAAGGACACAAACACACAGAGCTCAGACCAGAAACATGATCACTCTTAGGTGTTCAAACCTGAACTTATCAGTACAGAACTTATCAAATGTACGTTAAGTTCATACTTCATGTCAGACTTAGAGGATGTAGGACAATGCACAGTCTATTTTCATATGCTTGGTACCAGAAAGTGTCATCTCATTCTTAATGTTTGGTCCAACTTTCACTTTCTGACTGGAATCTTTTTGTCCATTTATGATTTAAACCTGTGGATTTAAAGCTGTGGTTTAAAGGACCAGTCCTCTCTTTCCAACCATGCAAGAGAAGCAACATTGGCCCACAAGGATTCATGCTCCCTTAGTTTTTTGTACTAAACAATGAGTCAGAATCTTCATTTGTCACCACACAGCATGGTCTTCCTTTCAGCTGCTGCTCCACCAAATTCAAGCTGCCACTTCAACGTAAAAATGCTAAAGGTTTGTGTGTTCATTCAATCAGTCGATCTTTATTTATATATTTATACAGCTCCAGTTCACAGCAGTGTTTCTCTCAGACTGTTTCCAGAAAGAGCAGCTCAGAACAAACTCTTTCATTCAGAGACCAAAGATTCAGGAATTCAACATGAAGAATTCAAGAATCCCCACAGAGCAGCTCAGAGATTAGATTAGGACCCAGTGGAGGAAGAACTCCCCTTTAACGGGAGGACTCCCCTTTAACGGGAAGAACTCCCCTTTAACGAGAGGAACTCCCCTTTAACAGGAAAACCCCTTGTGGGGGTGTGGGCTGGTTTTGAGCTCAGCTGCAACGGAGAGAGGTGCAGGGCTGGCCCAGGAGATGGCGCAGGAGAGAGGCAAGTATCGCCAGCGCACCTGGGAACAGGTGCGCCGGGACCCAGGAGGGAGACACATGGCCAGAGCAGGAGCCAGCGGCCTGAAGCATTGTTTGCTGCTCTAAAATAAAAGAGTTGACTGTTAACCGAGTCCGGCCTGAGCTATATGTGCTGGGAGAACTCACGGAGACAGAATCTCATGTTACACCCCCCTTGAGCAGGAATAAACCTAGACCAGAACCAGGCTGAGATGGGGGGGGCTTTCTGTTCTGGGGTCCTGTAGAAACATGGCAGTGTAACGTGGCGGTCTCTGTGGAAGAGGACATGCTCCTGTATATACAAATATATAAAGGCTAATTCTAAGCTTACTAAAACACAAAGAGTCTCACTTTCAGGTAATTGAACACTAAACACATTTATGAATATTACATTCCATTCTTGCTAATAGATGCTCTAAATCCTACAGACTGCTCCTTTAAATGTGTGTGTCACATGCAGGCTGTGCATGAGGCGTGTTTAGTGTGTGACGAAAGTTTCTTTGTGTACTGACGGATGGCGGCGATGAACTTGTCGAAGCAGCTGAAGGGGAACAGCGGCTCCGGAAGCTCCCGCAGGAAAAGCTTCAGTGCTCCAGTGATCACGTGGATCTCCTCCCACTGCCCATCCTCCAGGTCCAGCTGCTCCTCTGTAGTGACAACATGGACACAATCAAGGAGAAGAAGAAGGAGAAGGGAAAAACTTCAGTGTAGAATTAGCAGCGAGTGTAATGACATCAGCATCTGAACAGGAGGACATCATCTGCATAGGGTGACATTTTAGAGAAGACTTTATTCCATTATTCCACAATGCTTTTAAATGTTGTGAAGGTCATTGTTCAGGAGTCACATCCTCATTCACATCTTTGACACACAGGGCACCTCACCACCCCAATACATGTAATAAAACAATGGGCCTCTTCCATGTCTGTTCCGGTTTGGGTCAGCTGTGTAACCTCATTGTGTCTAAGTTCTTCTGATCCAGTTGCTGCCAGTCGTTCTCCGATATATTATGATATCCTTGATATTTACAACTGATGTCGCCTGTGTGTTGCCAAGGGAAACTTTGTACCTTGTACCTAAAATGAACTGAACTACACCCACACACAGCTGCACATGGATGAGAGGCTTGAGCGCCGGACTGTTAGCTCACTGAGGTGGACGCCCTTACTGCTTCCATCTGGCTCTGTCGTGGCTGGCGGGTGAACCTCAGCAGAAAATAGTTCCCGTGTGAATCTGCTCACAGCGGTCTGTGTACTATCTGGAGGAACCAGGTCTTGGTTTCTTTGCTGGTGAATTTTTCCAATGTGCTTTGGCTTTTGGCACGTTGAGCTCAACGAGCTCTGAGAAACTCTACAGGTCAGAGGAGGAATGTGTGCTTCTGGTTTCAGAGTTTGTTACCGTGATCCGCTTTGTGTCGTAGTTTCTGGATCACAGCCAGGTTTCCGCTCACTCTGTAGATCCCGTCCACATCCAGACCTGCACACACACACACACACACACACACACACACACACATACACAGTCAGTCTGCAGTGTGTTTCTTACATCAAATATTTGTGTGTGTGTGTGTGTGTGTGTGTGTGTGTGTGCACCTCTCCTCTCCACTGCTCTGATACACTTCTCCACAAATCTGGGGATGGTGGTGTTCTCTCGGTGGCAGAGTGTGTCCAGGTGGCAGCCGAACACGTTATCTGGACAGATGACCACATGACAAACGTGTCACTCAGTGTTACGTAACGATGCTGCGTGTGCTTCATCACACACACACACACACACACCGACTCGCTGGTCACTCTGACTGCCTTTATGATCAGAGTGATGATGGGGTACCTCTGATGTAGCCTCTCTCTTTAACGCTCTGCAGCGTTGGTCGGCGCTGGAGGAAACGCCGGAGTTTCGTCCGAACTCGTCTCTGCTCAGAGTCAGATGTTCCTGATGAACTCCTGGTCGCTACAGAGAAGAAGAAGAAGAAGAAGAAGAAGATGATGGAGGAGGAGGACGTTGGTGGTGAAAGAGGAGGAAAAAGAAATGTTGAAACATTGAGATTGTTATTCTGCGTCCGTTGGCTAGTTTGATTGTGTTTACTCTTTAAAACCCTTTAAGTCAAAGGACTTCTGTCTTGGACTCACATGTCCTCTTCCTGTCTTTGTCCTCTTTGTCTGAAGCAGCTTCGTCCTCGTCCTCTGACAGATGATCCAGTTCCTGAAAGAGTTCAGACACCTCACAGCCACTGCCCTGATCATCGGCTGTGTGTGTGTGTGTGTGTGTGTGTGTGTGTGTTACCAGCTGTCTGATGGTGTCCTGTATCACTTTGAGCCAGTCGCTGATGATGCTCTCAGTGTCGTATTGCATCAGGTATTCACAGCCTTGACGAGTCTTCAGCTGCACACAAACACAACAACAACAACAACAACACAGTCACACAAAGTACGTCCACAGTAACCATGGCAACAAATCAAAAAAGCACACGATGAGTGCCATGAAGGTGAAACCATGCTTTTAGCACAGACCGTAACCATGGTAACATAGTCCCATGGTCTCTAGAGCAGACCGTAACCATGGTAAAATAGTCCCATGGTCTCTAGAGCAGACCGTAACCATGGTAACATAGTCCCAGAGCTATTAGGGCAGATCGTAACCATGGTAACAGATGGCATACCTCCAGGACGTTCTTCTTGGAGGACTTGTCCCGGGCGGCCCAGCCCAACGAGGCTCCTCTCAGCTCGACGGTGTACTCTGGAACGATCTGTGACGATTTACTCTGAGGAACAGGAAGTCACCATCAGTTTCTGATCTGTGTGCATGTTGATCATGTTTAACTTCAGTCTGTTTTACACACAAAATATTAGTAATAATAGATTCAATGCTAACATGCTAATGATTAGCAGGTATAATGTTCACCATCTTAGTACTGCGTGTTAGCATGCTAACATTAGCCAACATTAAGGCTAACAGAGAGGCTCCTGTCGTGGTCCGGTATGTGGACCTGGTGCTGGTTCTGGCTCCTGTCGTGGTCTGGTATGTGTACCTGGTTCTGATTCTGATTCTGGTTCTGGTTCTTTCTCTGATTCTGACTCTGGTTCTGATTCTAACTCTGGTTCTGATTCTGGCTGCTGTTGTGGTCCTGTATGTGGACCTGGTTCTGGTTCTAGTTCTGGTTCTGGCTCCTGTTGTGGTCCGGTATGTGGACCTGGTTCTTACAGCGTTCCCACTGGGGGCAGATTTGGGGTCTTTGTGGAAGGTGAGGATCCCACCGTGGAGGACGGTCCAGGACTGACTCCAGTTCTTCCTGTCGACACCAACAACAGAGCGAAGGGTCAGAGGTGAGACGGAAACACACCAGGAAACACAGGAGAAAGGATGAGCTCACCTGATCTTCTTCCCGTTATCAGCTACTTTGGTCTTATTCATGATTCCTGCTTTCTCCAGTAGATGGCACTGTAGAGACAGACAGACAGGCAGAGAGAGAGAGAGACAGGTAGAGAGAGAGAGAGAGAGCCAGGTGAGGCGTCAAGTTAATTTAAACCCGCAGGTCGACTTCAAAATGTGACTCCTGTGTTAACATGGGAGGAGCCTGTATGTGTGTGTCTGTCCCTTTAACATCTTTAAAAGGGACCTAAAATATCCACCTAGACCTTTAAAACCTCACCATGACCACCCAGATCTCCTCAAGGTCCCCAGAGACCCTCAGAACCCGTTAACATCTCCTCAAACCCACACATGCTTACCTACAGATCTCACACAACATTCCCACTCCAACTCCTCAAGGACCCCCAATCCTACTCAAGGACATCCTGGTCCTGGTGTCGTAATACACGTGTCATTGTAAACACATGTTGTGATGAACATGATGTGATAAACGTGTCGTAATGAACATGATGTGATAAATGTATCGTAATGAACACGTGTCGTGATGAACACGTGTCATGATGAACACGTGTCGTGATGAACATGTGTTGTGATAAATGTGTCGTAATGAACATGTGTTGTAATGGTCACGTGTCGTGATGAACACGTGTCGTAATGAACACGTGTCGTGATGAACACGTGTCGTGATGAACATGATGTGATAAACGTGTCGTGATGAACATGATGTGATAAACGTGTCGTGATGAACACGTGTCGTGATGAACACGTGTCGTGATGAACATGATGTGATAAACGTGTCGTGATGAACACGTGTCGTGATGAACACGTGTCGTGATGAACACGTGTCGTGATGAACATGATGTGATAAACGTGTCGTGATGAACACGTGTCGTGATGAACACGTGTCGTGATGAACACGTGTCGTGATGAACATGATGTGATAAACGTGTCGTGATGAACACGTGTCGTGATGAACACGTGTCGTGATGAACATGATGTGATAAACGTGTCGTGATGAACACGTGTCGTGATGAACACGTGTCGTGATGAACATGATGTGATAAACGTGTCGTGATGAACATGATGTGATAAACGTGTCGTGATGAACATGATGTGATAAACGTGTCGTGATGAACATGATATGATAAACGTGTCGTGATGAACACGTGTCGTGATGAACACGTGTCGTGATGAACATGATGTGATAAACGTGTCGTGATGAACACGTGTCGTGATGAACATGATGTGATAAACGTGTCGTGATGAACATGATGTGATAAACGTGTCGTGATGAACATGATGTGATAAACGTGTCGTGATGAACACGTGTCGTGATGAACATGATGTGATAAACGTGTCGTGATGAACATGATGTGATAAACGTGTCGTGATGAACATGATGTGATAAACGTGTCGTGATGAACATGATGTGATAAACGTGTCGTGATGAACACGTGTCGTGATGAACATGATGTGATAAACGTGTCGTGATGAACACGTGTCGTAATGAACATGATGTGATAAACGTGTCGTGATGAACATGATGTGATAAACGTGTCGTGATGAACACGTGTCGTGATGAACATGATGTGATAAACGTGTCGTGATGAACATGATGTGATAAACGTGTCGTGATGAACATGATATGATAAACGTGTCGTGATGAACACGTGTCGTGATGAACACGTGTCGTGATGAACATGATGTGATAAACGTGTCGTGATGAACACGTGTCGTGATGAACATGATGTGATAAACGTGTCGTGATGAACATGATGTGATAAACGTGTCGTGATGAACATGATGTGATAAACGTGTCGTGATGAACACGTGTCGTGATGAACATGATGTGATAAACGTGTCGTGATGAACACGTGTCGTAATGAACATGATGTGATAAACGTGTCGTGATGAACACGTGTCGTGATGAACACGTGTCGTGATGAACATGATGTGATAAACGTGTCGTAATGAACATGATGTGATAAACGTGTCGTGATGAACACGTGTCGTGATGAACACGTGTCGTGATGAACATGTGTTGTAATGAACACGTGTCGTGATGAACATGTCATGATGAACATGTGTTGTAATGGTCACGTGTCGTGATGAACATATGTTGTAATGGTCACATGTCGTGATGAACATGTGTTGTAATAAACACGTGTCGTAATGAACATGATGTGATAAACGTGTCGTAATGAACACGTGTTGTGATGAACACGTGTCGTGATGAACATGATGTGATAAACGTGTCGTAATGAACACGTGTTGTGATGAACACGTGTTGTAATGAACACGTGAACCTGAGGACAGCCAGTGGGGGGCGCTGATCTGCCCACTAACCTCCCCTCAGATCAGACGTCAGTTTGATTCTGTGTTTGACCAACGTTGGTAAAATGTGTAGATTCTGCTGTCAGACAGGTTGACATGGAAACGTCAGAAGCCAATCACAGCCCAGGACCTACGTGCAGCTGCTGGGAGCCTGTGCTCCGATTGGACAGGTTCCTCTTCAGTCTGAGCCTATCAGAGGGCTTGATGAGGGAGAACAGGATGATATCACAAGGTGACAATGAATGAACAAAGGAATGAATGTAAGACAGGTGAGTGTGTACCGGTGGACTGTCGGGGGAGTGTGTGGGTGAGACAGGTGAGTGTGTTCTGTTGGAGCTGTCGCTGAAGTCGCTGATGTTCCTCCTGTGGCCGAACGTCTGGAACAAACAACAAACTCAGATCAGAAGAACTGGGGCAGGATGTGATTTTATCACTTTTGTACCAGTAGAACCTGGTTTGCACCAGTAGAACCTTGTTTGCACCAGTAGAACCTGGTTTGCGCCTCTTGTTGTTTGAGCAGATTATTCTAATGTGACTCACGTCTTCGGCCATGCTGTGTCTCCAGTTTCTGAGCTGTACAGTCGTTCCCTCCTCAGAAACTCCATTACCCATCAGCCTTTGGGGCAAAGACGGAAACTGAAACAATGAATGAATCAATTGATTAATAAATGAAAAGTCCGGCAGACAAACAGACTGATGCTTTGATGGATCACCTCCTGTGCCCTTCGCTGGGAGCCG
Organism: Pempheris klunzingeri; assembly: GCF_042242105.1. Lineage (NCBI taxonomy): Eukaryota > Metazoa > Chordata > Actinopteri > Acropomatiformes > Pempheridae > Pempheris > Pempheris klunzingeri. The sequence goes on from NC_092028.1 coordinate 415,366, forward strand.
TGTCCATCTCTCAGGTCCAGCTGAGCTCTGGGAATCACACCCGCCTGCTGCTGAGGATTCTGGGAACACAAGCCGCCACAAACCGGAGATGAAGCATCAAAACTGACGAGAGATCCAATGATTCAGTGTTAAAGTTGTAAACATAATCTTCAGTGTGTGTGTGTGTGTGTGTGTGTGTGTGTGTGTGTGTGTGTGGTACCGTTGTAAAGACGGCGTCGCTGTTGTCGCTCTGTGTGCCGACAGGATAATCTTCCTCTGGCAGCGGAGGCTTCAGTTTGATCAGGTAAACCAGAGTTATTACAGGACAGTCACAGCTCGCAGTGGATACAGTGATGAAGTGAAAAACAGCTGCTCAATCATCAACAATCTCACAGGTCATCTTCAGTGATCACAGAGTGCAGGAACATTTTCAGTCAAGCTAAATCCTTTCACAGCTAAAAAGAACCTTTGGGCTACAAACACAAACTGTTCAGTGACGACATTGTGTTCTGCTCCGATTTCAGCCCGACCAAACCCAGACCTACCCCCAGGTTCAAGCCTGACCAAACCCAGACCTACCCCGGGGTCGAGCCCGACCAAACCCAGACCTACCCCGGGGTCGAGCCCGACCAAACCCAGACCTACCCCGGGGTCGAGCCCGACCAAACCCAGACCTACCCCGGGGTCGAGCCCGACCAAACCCAGAGCTACCCCCAGGTTCGAGCCCGACCAAACCCAGACCTACCCCGGGGTCGAGCCCGACCAAACCCAGACCTACCCCCAGGTTCGAGCCCGACCAAACCCAGACCTACCCCGGGGTCGAGCCCGACCAAACCCAGACCTACCCCCAGGTTCGAGCCCGACCAAACCCAGACCTACCCCGGGGTCGAGCCCGACCAAACCCAGACCTACCCCCAGGTTCGAGCCCGACCAAACCCAGAGCTACCCCCGGTTCGAGCCCGACCAAACCCAGACCTACCCCGGGGTCCAGCCCGACCAAACCCAGAGCTACCCCGGGGTCCAGCCCGACCAAACCCAGACCTACCCCCGGGGTTGAGCCCGACCAAACCCAGACGTACCCCGGGGTCCAGCCCAACCAAACCCAGACGTACCCCGGGGTCCAGCCCGACCAAACCCAGAACTAATGTCAGGTCGTACCGGGCCGCCGTCGTGCCTCCTGTCAGCTGTGGATCCTGAAGGGGAGGCGGGGGAGGAGGGGGAGAGCGGCTCTGGGGCGGCCCAGGACGTGGCTCCTGAGGTGGGGTTGTAGTAGTAAAAGCGCCCTGAAATTTGGTCCAGCAGCTGCTCCCACCCAGCAGAGCCCTGATGGGGGGGGACAGGTTTAGTTAGTCTAGCAGGATGGAGTCCTGGACCCCCCATCAGGGCCCCCCCTTCAATCTGGATCATAGATCATTAGGAATTATTATTAATCTGTGTGTGTGTGTGTGTGTGTGGACTACAAACTGCTACCAGGTGTTTTGGTACCTGAGAGGAGGGGGGGGAGAAGACGGGGGAGGGGCAGGTCAGTGGCCCCCCCTCGCCCCCCTTGGACTGGTCCATGTCTCCTGTAGGGGTGGGTGGGGGTCTGCGGGGGTCGGACCAGGTGGTCTGTCTGGTCACAGGATGGAAGTAAAACAGCTTCCCGCTGTCCTGGTCCATGTGCACCTGAATGCAACACGGGTCAGACAGCACAGTTAGGACGGACGGTGCCTTCAGGTGCAGTCTGTGTTTTCACAGTTTCATGAATGAGGAAAGTGGAACTTAAACTAATGTGTTGCCTATTTCCTTTTCTGCTCTGTACTCATGGACGTCATTCATCATGTCCTGTAGTGTTTGAATGAAGGAACACTGTTTTTATTGTATCTCTTTATTTCAGATGTGAAACTAATGGAACATCACATGTTTCCGCCCAGATAACCTTCACTCACTTCATGCTCTCACACGTCTCTAATGTGAGGAACATAGAACACGCGTCTGTCTCCTCAGCATGAAGTCGGCGTGTCGACGACGTGACCGAACAGATGAAGCCAACATGTGACCAAACAAACCTGATCTGGTTTCATCTGATGAAACTTTAACGACGAGCTGAGTAACACGAAGACACGACGCAGAAACACGACACCTTCTGATGCAGAAGCCCTTCGTGGGTCACGGCTGACTCATAGGACATGAAGCGTGTCATCATCAGGTGGAAAAGTATGAATGAGATCCAAGTATGAACGCTCTGAAGGAAACGACAGCAGCATTAACGTGAGGGACACAAGCGCACGTGAAAGTGCAGAAAAATATAATGAAGGTTTCATTTGACTAACACATCGACTCCTTTCATGCTGCCATCTCCACTTCCACTTCCTTTACTCTTTAAAATTCACCTGCTTCACTTTTATGGTCTTCAAACTTAATCCGCCACCTCGATTTCTTTCAGTGTTTTATGCCACATCGACTTCTCTTGGTCCTTAAATTTTCCTTTGCCACTTACACTATATTCAACCTGTTTTGATCTTCTCATCATCTACACCAACTCCTTTCATGCTGCCGTCTCAACCTCCACTTCCTTTAGTCTTTAAAACTCAGCTGCCGCTTTAATTTCGTTCTATGTTTTTGTCAGAACCGTCGCTTCAGTTTCAGTTTTCATCTCAAATGTCACGTCGACTCCTTTTTTACTTCCCTCGGCTTCTGTTAAATCACTTCAGCTCCTTTCAGCCCTTGAATGACATGATAAGAACGTATGAAACAAACACCTGCAGGTCAGACCAATTGGAGGCCACTTTACCTGCCATTCGTCCAATGGGCTGAGGGGGGAGGCGGGGCTTATCATCCCAGGGGAGGGGGAGGCCGCAGATGGGGCGTGGTCAGGGACAGGTGGGGCGTGGTCAGGAGGAGGAGAGGACGGGAGGGCGGGTCCAGAGATCTGAGAGGGGGGCGGTTTCTTCAGAGACGAGATGTTGGCGTAGATGGGCGAGTCAGGGGCGAGCGAGCGGTGGTCCTACAGAGAGAGAGGGGGGGTTAAAGGGACAGTTCAACACTTTCAGAGTCCTGCTGATAGAAAACACACTGAGACTGAACCAACAGACTTCCTGCCTCATTAGTGAACAAACCTAGTTCCAGTTCCTGTGGGACACCGAGCTGCTTTGATCAGCTGATCGATCAATCAGAGGACAGAATGAACACAATGGATTCTTTCGTTCAGAAATGTTGAAACAGCCGTGTTCTCACTAACGTGTTCACAGCAACACGCTACAGCTGTGATCCAGTCTGAGGACGTTCTGCCCCTGAAGCCCACAGAAGGAGGATCCACCACAGAACCAGCAGCTCCTTCACTCTTTCACTCCTTCACTCTTTCACCCCTTCACTCCTTCACTCTTTCACTCCTTCACTCTTTCACCCCTTCACTCCTTCACCCCTTCACTCTTTCACTCTTTCACCCCTTCACTCCTTCACCCCTTCACTCTTTCACTCTTTCACCCCTTCACTCTTTCACTCATTCACCCCTTCACTCTTTCACTCCTTCACCCCTTCACTCTTTCACTCCTTCACTCCTTCACCCCTTCACTCCTTCACTCCTTCACCCCTTCACTCTTTCACTCGATCACTCCTTCACTCCTTCACTCTTTCACTCCTTCACTCTTTCACTCCATCATTCCTTCACTCTTTCACTCCTTCACTCTTTCACCCCTTCACTCCTTCACCCCTTCACTCCTTCACCCCTTCACCCTTTCACTCCATCACTCCTTCACTCTTTCACTCCTTCACTCTTTCACTCCATCATTCCTTCACTCTTTCACTCCTTCACTCTTTCACTCCTTCACTCCTTCACTCTTTCACCCCTTCACTCCTTCACCCCTTCACTCTTTCACTCTTTCACTCCTTCACTCTTTCACTCCTTCACTCCATCACTCCTTCACTCTTTCACTCTATCATTCCTTCACTCCTTCACTCTTTCACTCCTTCACTCTTTCACCCCTTCACTCCTTCACCCCTTCACTCTTTCACTCTTTCACCCCTTCACTCTTTCACCCCTTCACTCCTTCACCCCTTCACTCTTTCACCCCTTCACTCCTTCACCCCTTCACTCTTTCACCCCTTCACTCTTTCACTCCTTCACTCCTTCACCCCTTCACTCTTTCACTCCTTCACTCCTTCACCCCTTCACTCCTTTACTCCTTCACTCTTTCACCCCTTCACTCCTTCACTCTTTCACCCCTTCACTCATCACTCCTTCACTCTTTCACTCCATCACTCTTTCACCCCTTCACTCCTTCATCCCTTCACTCCTTCACTCTTTCACCCCTTCACTCTTTCACTCCATCACTCCTTCACTCTTTCACTCCATCACTCTTTCACCCCTTCACCCCTTCACTCTTTCACCCCTTCACTCCTTCACTATTTCACCCCTTCACTCCTTCACTCTTTCACCCCTTCACTCTTTCACTCCTTCACTCCTTCACCCCTTCACTCCTTCACCCCTTCACTCTTTCACTCCTTCACTCTTTCACTCCTTCACCCCTTCACTCTTTCACCCCTTCACTCCTTCACTCCATCACTCCTTCACTCTTTCACTCCATCACTCTTTCACCCCTTCACTCCTTCACCCCTTCACTCCTTCACTCTTTCACCCCTTCACTCTTTCACTCCATCACTCCTTCACTCTTTCACCCCTTCACTCTTTCACTCCATCACTCTTTCACCCCTTCACTCCTTCACTATTTCACCCCTTCACTCCTTCACTCTTTCACCCCTTCACTCTTTCACTCCTTCACACTTTCACCCCTTCATTCCTTCACTCCTTCACTATTTCACCCCTTCTCTCCTTCACTCTTTCACCCCTTCACTCTTTCACTCCTTCACTCCTTCACCCCTTCACTCTTTCACCCCTTCACTCTTTCACTCCATCATTCCTTCACTCTTTCACCCCTTCACTCTTTCACTCATCACTCTTTCACCCCTTCACTCCTTCACTATTTCACCCCTTCACTCCTTCACCCCTTCACTCTTTCACTCCTTCACTCTTTCACCCCTTCACTCTTTCACTATTTCACCCCTTCACTCTTTCACTCCATCACTCCTTCACTCTTTCACTCCATCACTCTTTCACCCCTTCACCCCTTCACTCTTTCACTCCTTCACTCTTTCACCCCTTCACTCCTTCACCCCTTCACTCTTTCACTCTTTCACCCCTTCACTCCTTCACCCCTTCACTCTTTCACTCTTTCACCCCTTCACTCTTTCACTCATTCACCCCTTCACTCTTTCACTCCTTCACCCCTTCACTCTTTCACTCCTTCACTCCTTCACCCCTTCACTCCTTCACTCTTTCACTCCTTCACTCTTTCACCCCTTCACTCCTTCACCCCTTCACTCTTTCACTCTTTCACCCCTTCACTCCTTCACCCCTTCACTCTTTCACTCTTTCACCCCTTCACTCTTTCACTCATTCACCCCTTCACTCTTTCACTCCTTCACCCCTTCACTCTTTCACTCCTTCACTCCTTCACCCCTTCACTCCTTCACTCCTTCACCCCTTCACTCTTTCACTCGATCACTCCTTCACTCCTTCACTCTTTCACTCCTTCACTCTTTCACTCCATCATTCCTTCACTCTTTCACTCCTTCACTCTTTCACCCCTTCACTCCTTCACCCCTTCACTCCTTCACCCCTTCACCCTTTCACTCCATCACTCCTTCACTCTTTCACTCCTTCACTCTTTCACTCCATCATTCCTTCACTCTTTCACTCCTTCACTCTTTCACTCCTTCACTCCTTCACTCTTTCACCCCTTCACTCCTTCACCCCTTCACTCTTTCACTCTTTCACTCCTTCACTCTTTCACTCCTTCACTCCATCACTCCTTCACTCTTTCACTCTATCATTCCTTCACTCCTTCACTCTTTCACTCCTTCACTCTTTCACCCCTTCACTCCTTCACCCCTTCACTCTTTCACTCTTTCACCCCTTCACTCTTTCACCCCTTCACTCCTTCACCCCTTCACTCTTTCACCCCTTCACTCCTTCACCCCTTCACTCTTTCACCCCTTCACTCTTTCACTCCTTCACTCCTTCACCCCTTCACTCTTTCACTCCTTCACTCCTTCACCCCTTCACTCCTTTACTCCTTCACTCTTTCACCCCTTCACTCCTTCACTCTTTCACCCCTTCACTCATCACTCCTTCACTCTTTCACTCCATCACTCTTTCACCCCTTCACTCCTTCATCCCTTCACTCCTTCACTCTTTCACCCCTTCACTCTTTCACTCCATCACTCCTTCACTCCTTCACTCTTTCACTCCATCACTCTTTCACCCCTTCACCCCTTCACTCTTTCACCCCTTCACTCCTTCACTATTTCACCCCTTCACTCCTTCACTCTTTCACCCCTTCACTCTTTCACTCCTTCACTCCTTCACCCCTTCACTCCTTCACCCCTTCACTCTTTCACTCCTTCACTCTTTCACTCCTTCACCCCTTCACTCTTTCACCCCTTCACTCCTTCACTCCATCACTCCTTCACTCTTTCACTCCATCACTCTTTCACCCCTTCACTCCTTCACCCCTTCACTCCTTCACTCTTTCACCCCTTCACTCTTTCACTCCATCACTCCTTCACTCTTTCACCCCTTCACTCTTTCACTCCATCACTCTTTCACCCCTTCACTCCTTCACTATTTCACCCCTTCACTCCTTCACTCTTTCACCCCTTCACTCTTTCACTCCTTCACACTTTCACCCCTTCATTCCTTCACTCCTTCACTATTTCACCCCTTCTCTCCTTCACTCTTTCACCCCTTCACTCTTTCACTCCTTCACTCCTTCACCCCTTCACTCTTTCACCCCTTCACTCTTTCACTCCATCATTCCTTCACTCTTTCACCCCTTCACTCTTTCACTCATCACTCTTTCACCCCTTCACTCCTTCACTATTTCACCCCTTCACTCCTTCACCCCTTCACTCTTTCACTCCTTCACTCTTTCACCCCTTCACTCTTTCACTATTTCACCCCTTCACTCTTTCACTCCATCACTCCTTCACTCTTTCACTCCATCACTCTTTCACCCCTTCACCCCTTCACTCTTTCACCCCTTCACTCCTTCACTATTTCACTCCTTCACTCCTTCACTCTTTCACCCCTTCACTCTTTCACTCCTTCACTCCTTCACCCCTTCACTCTTTCACTCCTTCACTCTTTCACTCCTTCACCCCTTCACTCTTTCACCCCTTCACTCCTTCACTCCATCACTCCTTCACTCTTTCACTCCATCACTCTTTCACCCCTTCACTCCTTCACTCCATCACTCCTTCACTCTTTCACCCCTTCACTCTTTCACTCCATCACTCTTTCACCCCTTCACTCCTTCACTATTTCACCCCTTCACTCCTTCACTCTTTCACCCCTTCACTCTTTCACTCCTTCACACTTTCACCCCTTCATTCCTTCACTCCTTCACTATTTCACCCCTTCTCTCCTTCACTCTTTCACCCCTTCACTCTTTCACTCCTTCACTCCTTCACCCCTTCACTCTTTCACCCCTTCACTCTTTCACTCCATCATTCCTTCACTCTTTCACCCCTTCACTCTTTCACTCATCACTCTTTCACCCCTTCACTCCTTCACTATTTCACCCCTTCACTCCTTCACCCCTTCACTCTTTCACTCCTTCACTCTTTCACCCCTTCACTCTTTCACTATTTCACTCCTTCACTCTTTCACCCCTTCACTCTTTCACTCCTTCACTCTTTCACCCCTTCACCCCTTCACCCCTTCACTCTTTCACTCCTTCACTCTTTCACCCCTTCACCCCTTCACTCTTTCACCCCTTCACCCTTTCACTCCTTCACCCCTTCACTCTTTCACCCCTTCACTCTTTCATTCCTTCACTCTTTCACTCCTTCACTCTTTCACCCCTTCACTCTTTCACTCCTTCACTCTTTCACCCCTTCACTCCTTCACCCCTTCACCCCTTCACTCTTTCACCCCTTCACTCCTTCACTCTTTCACCCCTTCACCCTTTCACTCTTTCACTCCTTCACCCCTTCACTCTTTCACTCTTTAACCCCTTCACTATTTCACCCCTTCACTCTTTCAGTCCTTCACTCTTTCACCCCTTCACTCCTTCACCCCTTCACCCCTTCACTCTTTCACCCCTTCACTCCTTCACTCTTTCACCCCTTCACCCTTTCACTCTTTCACTCCTTCACCCCTTCACTCTTTCACTCTTTAACCCCTTCACTCTTTCACCCCTTCACTCTTTCACTCCTTCACTCTTTCACCCCTTCACTCCTTCACCCCTTCACCCCTTCACTCTTTCACCCCTTCACTCCTTCACTCTTTCACCCCTTCACCCTTTCACTCTTTCACTCCTTCACCCCTTCACTCTTTCACTCTTTAACCCCTTCACTATTTCACCCCTTCACTCTTTCAGTCCTTCACTCTTTCACCCCTTCACTCCTTCACCCCTTCACCCCTTCACTCTTTCACTCCTTCACTCTTTCACCCCTTCACCCCTTCACCCCTTCACTCTTTCACCCCTTCACCCTTTCACTCCTTCACCCCTTCACTCTTTCAGTCCTTCACTCTTTCACCCCTTCACTCCTTCACTCCTTCACCCATTCACTCCTTCACTCCTTCACCCCTTCACTCCTTTACTCCTTCACTCTTTCACCCCTTCACTCCTTCACTATTTCACCCCTTCACTCCTTCACCCCTTCACTCTTTCACTCCTTCACTCTTTCACCCCTTCACCCTTTCACTCCTTCACCCCTTCACTCTTTCACCCCTTCACTCTTTCATTCCTTCACTCTTTCACTCCTTCACTCTTTCACCCCTTCACTCTTTCACTCCTTCACTCTTTCACCCCTTCACTCCTTCACCCCTTCACCCCTTCACTCTTTCACCCCTTCACTCCTTCACTCTTTCACCCCTTCACCCTTTCACTCTTTCACTCCTTCACCCCTTCACTCTTTCACTCTTTAACCCCTTCACCCCTTCACTCTTTCACTCTTTCACTCCTTCACTCCTTCACCCATTCACTCTTTCACTCCTTCACTATTTCACCCCTTCACTCTTTCACCCCTTCACTCCTTCACTCTTTCACCCCTTCACTCCTTCACTGTTTCACCCCTTCACTCTTTCACTCCTTCACTCTTTCACCCCTTCACTCCTTCACTCTTTCACCCCTTCACTCCTTCACTCTTTCACCCCTTCACTCTTTCACCCCTTCACTCTTTCACTCTTTCACTCCTTCACTATTTCACCCCTTCACTCTTTCACCCCTTCACCCCTTCACTCTTTCACCCCTTCACTCCTTCACTCTTTCACCCCTTCACTCCTTCACTCTTTCACCCCTTCACTCTTTCACTCCATCACTCCTTCACTCTTTCACCCCTTCACTCTTTCACTCCATCACTCTTTCACCCCTTCACTATTTCACCCCTTCACTCCTTCACTCTTTCACCCCTTCACTCTTTCACTCTTTCACTCTTTCACCCCTTCATTCCTTCACTCCTTCACTATTTCACCCCTTCTCTCCTTCACTCTTTCACCCCTTCACTCTTTCACTCCTTCACCCCTTCACTCTTTCACCCCTTCACTCTTTCACTCCATCATTCCTTCACTCTTTCACCCCTTCACTCTTTCACTCATCACTCTTTCACCCCTTCATTCCTTCACTCCTTCACTATTTCACCCCTTCTCTCCTTCACTCTTTCACCCCTTCACTCTTTCACTCCTTCACCCCTTCACTCTTTCACCCCTTCACTCTTTCACTCCATCATTCCTTCACTCTTTCACCCCTTCACTCTTTCACTCATCACTCTTTCACTCCTTCACTATTTCACCCCTTCACTCCTTCACCCCTTCACTCTTTCACTCCTTCACTCTTTCACCCCTTCACTCTTTCACTATTTCACTCCTTCACTCTTTCACTCCTTCACTATTTCACCCCTTCTCTCCTTCACTCTTTCACCCCTTCACTCTTTCACTCCTTCACCCCTTCACTCTTTCACCCCTTCACTCTTTCACTCCTTCACTCTTTCACCCCTTCACTCTTTCACTCCTTCACTCTTTCACCCCTTCACCCTTTCACTCTTTCACTCCTTCACCCCTTCACTCTTTCACCCCTTCACTCTTTCACTCTTTAACCCCTTCACCCCTTCACTCTTTCACTCCTTCACTCCTTCACCCATTCACTCTTTCACTCCTTCACTATTTCACCCCTTCACTCTTTCAGTCCTTCACTCTTTCACCCCTTCACTCCTTCACTCCTTCACCCATTCACTCTTTCACTCCTTCACTATTTCACCCCTTCACTCTTTCACTCCTTCACTCTTTCACCCCTTCACTCCTTCACTCTTTCACTCTTTCACTCTTTCACCCCTTCACCCCTTCACTCCTTCACTATTTCACCCCTTCACTCTTTCACTCCTTCACTCTTTCACCCCTTCACTCCTTCACTCTTTCACCCCTTCACTCCTTCACTCTTTCACCCCTTCACTCTTTCACTCTTTCACTCCTTCACTCTTTCACCCCTTCACTCCTTCACTCTTTCACCCCTTCACCCCTTCACTCCTTCACTATTTCACCCCTTCACTCTTTCACTCCTTCACTCTTTCACCCCTTCACTCCTTCACTCTTTCACCCCTTCACTCCTTCACTGTTTCACTCCTTCACTCCTTCACTCCTTGGCGTGGACTTACCCATAATGCCTCTATCTGTGTCTGTGTTCACCATCAGACTGTTTCATGTTGTCAGACTGCAGCTCTGCAGCCAGTAGCCCCGCCCACAGGAGGCCACCCCTATGTGCTGATTGGCTGTTAGCCTTTTTGAGTGTGTGTGAAGCTGATCACATGTCTGATCGTGAGGCTCGCCGTCACTTTAGATTCCCTCAAGGACCCACAGACCCTCTGCACTGATGACCACTGACACAGGGACCAGGACCAGGACCAGGTCCAGGACCAGACACCTGCAGGACAAGAGAGGCACTTCAGGAGTCACCTGACACCTGACAGTCTGTGTGTATACACTGTAAAAGATGTACACACACACACACAGACACACAGTCCTGGACCTGGTCCTGTCTGTGTGTGTACACAGACACAGACACAGACACAGACACAGACACACACACACACACTCTCAGGTGTCAGGTGACTCCTGTAGTTCTTCTCTCGTCCACCAGGCGTCTCTGTGGCGCCATCCTCTCCCAGCTTCCTCTCCAACCCTGAACACATCCTGCCGGCTGTGACATCACTACATCCTGCTGACCACGTCACATCCTGCTGTGACATCACAAACCCTCAGAGGGCGGACAAATGAAAAGAGGAAGTAAACAAAGCTACCACCAAAATAAAAGATGATGAGATGATGACAGGAAACTAATAACAGAAAACAAACAAATAAAGAACCAAATGGAGAAATAAAATGAACGACAGTTTTCTTGCAGCAGGTAGAAGGTCGGCTGCGTTTCACAGGAAACACATCCCTCGTTTTCTCTCCTCTGCTTCCTGTGTGGACGCGGCAGGACGTGACACACAGCAAAGGGCCTTTATTTTGAAGGAAAACGTGCAGCTGATACTGAGTGAGCTTCACATGGCGGCCAGTCAGATCCCAGAATGGCTGTTTGATCATTGCTGTTCTTATATCTGAATTGTTGATGATTAAGATCCTTGTCTGCCGGACCTCAGCTGATATTCAGCCGCAACCTGACCACACAGGACAAATTCATCAGCCCCCCAGAGGAGACATGACCCCCCAGAGAGGGAGCTGTGAACAGACGCTGGTTCAGACTGACCCTTACAGGCCTCCGTATGTCGACACCAGAGCGATCAAACAGCCTCGACCGTGAGACGACCGACGGCCACAAACAGGAGGGAAAATTAAAGGAAATGAGAAACGCCTGAGAGTTTGTGTCGTGATGACCCTCTGTGAAGGCGACACATTACAGAGGTCTGGGGAGCTGACGGAGGTTTTCCTCTTAAAGGGGAGGTTTTCTTGCTCATGTTGAGATTCTTGAATCCTAAATGTTGAATTCTTGAAAGAAGAGAGAACGATGATGTTTGTTCTTTATCTTTCTTGAATGGTGTGATGTGTGTTTTGGGCTTTTAGGATGGTTTTTGTTGCTTCTTTGTGTTTGAACATGTTGGGGCCGTGTTCTGTTCTGTTATCCATGTTATCCTTTGGACCTTTTGTCTTTATATCTGATAAATACACACGTGGACAAAATTGTTGGTACCCCTCTGTTAATGAAAGAAAAACCCACAATGGTCACTGAAATCACTTGAAACTTACAAAAGTAACAATAAATAAAAATTTACTGGAAATTAACCATTGAAAATCAGCCATTACTTTTGAATTGTGGTTCAACAGAATTATTTAAAAAAACAAACTAATGAAACAGGCCTGGACAAAAATGATGGTACCTCTATAAAAGATTGAAAATAATTTGACCAGAGGGACATGTTTAACTCAGGTGTGTCCTTTAATTGGCATCACAGGTGTCTTCAAACTCATAATCAGTCAGTCTGCCTATTTAAAGGGTGACAAATAGTCACTGTGCTGTTTGGTGACATGGTGTGTACCACACTGAACATGGACCACAGAAAGCGAAGGAGAGAGTTGTCTCAGGAGATTAGAAAGAAAATTATAGACAAGCATGTTAAAGGTAAAGGCTATAAGACCATCTCCAAGCAGCTTGATGTTCCTGTGACAACAGAGGCACATGTTATTCAGAAGTTTAAGATCCATGGGACTGTAGCCAACCTCCCTGGACGTGGCCGCAAGAGGAAAATTGATGAGAAATTGAAGAGATGGATAGTTTGAATGGTATCCAAAGAGCCCAGAACAACCTCCAAAGAAATTAAAGGTGAACTCCAAGGCCAAGGTACATCAGTGTCAGATCGCACCATTCGTCGTTGTTTGAGTCAAAGTGGACTTCATGGGAGACGACCAAGGAGGACACCACTGTTGAAAGCAAATCATAAAAAAGCGAGACTGGAATTTGCGAAAATGCATATTGACAAGCCACAAAGCTTCTGGGAGAATGTCCTTTGGACAGATGAGACAAAACTGGAGCTTTTTGGTAAGGCACATCAACTCTATGTTCATAGACGCAAAAATGAAGCATACCAAGAAAAGAACACTGTCCCTACTGTGAAACATGGAGGAGGCTCGGTTATGTTCTGGGGCTGCTTTGCTGCATCTGGCACAGGGTGTCTTGAATCTGTGCAAGGTACAATGAAATCTCAAGACTATCAAGGCATTCTGGAGAGAAATGTGCTGCCTAGTGTCAGAAAGCTTGGTCTCAGTCGCAGGTCATGGGTCTTCCAACAGGATAACGACCCAAAACACACAGCCAAAAACACCCAAGAATGGCTAAGAGAAAAGCATTGGACTATTCTGAAGTGGCCTTCTATGAGCCCTGCTCTAAATCCCATTGAACATCTGTGGAAGGAGCTGAAACATGCCATCTGGAGAAGACACCCTTCAAACCTGAGACAACTGGAGCAGTTTGCTCACGAGGAGTGGGCCAAAATACCTGTTGACAGGTGCAGAAGTCTCATTGACAGTTACAGAAATCGTTTGATTGCAGTGATTGCCTCAAAAGGTTGTGCAACAAAATATTAAGTTATGGGTACCATCATTTTTGTCCAGGCCTGTTTCATTAGTTTGTTTTTTTAAATAATTCTGTTGAACAACAATTCAAAAGTAATGGCTGATTTTGATTGTTTAATTTTCAATAAATTTTTATTTATTGTTACTTTTGTAAGTTTCAAGTGATTTCAGTGACCATTGTGGGTTTTTCTTTCATTAACAGAGGGGTACCAACAATTTTGTCCACGTGTGTAAATAGAAACCAATTGATCGATCAGTTTGCTTTTAGAGCATCGTTGAGTTATGTTTGTCTTTTTAATCAGTAAAAGTGGTCATTTGACTTCATAAAGAAACTTTGACTCACAGACAGACGAAGAGGAAAGACTAAACTCGTCGGCCAATGGCAGGCTTCCTACCTTCAGACCACTTCCTGTCAGTCAGACTACACATCAGGTTCAACTTTATCCTCCAAACTTTACATCATTCAGACTACAGACAGCTGCTGACCTCACACCGTGATGAAGACCATGGAGGCTGACTGAAAGCATTAGATTGATTTTACAGCAGACGTTACTTTGATGAGTCCAGACTGACAGTTGGACCGCCTGGATGTGGACTTTGGACCAGGATCAACATGAAACCCGGACTGACAAATGCCGCAGGTGTCCTACCTGTGTGGGGGTTGGGGCAGGTTCAGGTGCAGGTGCAGGTTCAGGCGGCGCTCCAGGACTCACTGTTCCTCCAACCAGAGCCTCCAGGTCCAGGTTCAGGTCCTGGATGGACTCGTAGATGTGGTTTGAATTTTCCTCTTTAGATGAATTCTCGTCACTTCTGTCCTCCACCTCTGTCCTCCACCTTCTGTCCTCCACCTCCTCCTCCTCCTCCTCCTCCGCATCTTCCTCCTCCAGCTCTGTCGGGGACTCCTGGTTGTCATGGTGACCAGTGGATGGTGAAGACGTGCAGTGGAAGTCTTTGTGGGGGGGGACCACCGGTGTCTCCACAGGGATGGCCTGGGTCAGGGGCCGGGTGGAGAGGGGGTCTGCTGGACTGAAACTGGGAACACGATTTTTCCCTGAATCCCCGTGATCGTCCAGGAGCCTTTTACCGAGAGCTTCATCGGCCAAGTTGGCAGTCCCACTGGTGGTGGTGATCAGGGTCTCTGCAGGACCAGCAGGGGGGTTGTTTGGGTGTCGCGGGGCCGGTGCCACCAGAGGCAACAGGTCATGGAAGTCCAGCGGGATGCCAAACGTGGACATGCGGTTCTCAGCCTTGCGGTATCCAGTGGAAGCATCAGGTCTGAGTCTGATCGTCACCTCATCCCCTGGTTTGGTTTTGGTCCCACTGGGCTCCTCTAGAGCCTTTGGAACAGGGACAGGGACTGGGACTGGTGTCACAACAGGAAGCAGCTTTGGTTCAGGACTGGGCTGGTTGGCAAAGTCCAGAGGGGAGGGGAAGTCCAGCGGCAGCTCCTTGACGTACTTGGCGGGGATGTAGAATGGCTTGGAGCTGCTGTCCCTCCTGACCTGCCACCAGTGGTCATTGGTCTTGGCCAGCAGGATGTAGCGCTCGTTGGGTTTGATGGAGACCAGCACCCCATCCCGGCCCTGGTACTCATACTGAAACTCCACCAGGACCAGACCCAGACCTGCAGGACCCGGACCAGACCGGAGGATCACAGGAAACAAACAAGAACAGTGCAACACTGAGTACAAGAGCAAACAGCTAACTGCTGCTAATGCTAATGCTACTAGTATTAGTGCTAATACCACTACTACTACTACTCACCTCTGTTGAGCAGGGAGGAGGTCGCTGCCATGGCGACAGCCCTGGGTTCCTCAGGCCCCGCCACCCTCAGGTAGATGGGCAGGTGACTCTGAAGGTCAGGGGGGTCAAAGGTCACACCTGATCATCAGGCCCCTTAAAGAGAGAAGGCATGAGACCAGACAGAGATTCAACAACCACTCTCTGTCCTCCACACACACGCTGCTTTAACAGGCAGCTAGCATTAGCCGTGGTGGCTGCACACAGTCCAGGCCTCCGCTGGAGCTTCACTCAACCTCAGACTCGGAACCAATCAGGGCCTCCTGAACGTGGGCGAACACATTAGCAAGCTAGCTAAGAACATTATTGTTTAAATAAGACAGCTTTGGAGTCACATGGCTGCTCTGTTGGTAGCAGCTAGCTGCCTCCAGCTCCAAGCTACCCTGTCCTGGACCTGGACCTGGACCAGTCCCTCCACTGGATCCTGAGACCAGACTGTTATCAGCCCTCCACCAATGGCAGGAAGCAAAGACACCAACTTTCAGGAGCTCGAGCCCCTACTGGGAAGTCTTATGAGACTATACTGGGGGGTGATTGTAGAAGGAGCTGGTCCCACCCACCATGTTCCTCCTCTAACTGCAGTGATTCCTTCGCTTAAAGGCACAAAAACAGCTTCACCGGTCTCAGCCTGTGCAGGAGTGTTCGCTGTCCCTTGTGGGTTTAAACCACTCAGATGTTATTCTACATCACCTGGTGAGCTGCTTCCTGATTGGCTCTGGCTCCATGTGTTTTAAACCGGGCGCAGAGTCCTGGTCCTCAGAGTACTGGAAGGTTTGAACACGTTCACTACGGCTGAACATTGCGGGACCTTTTACAGGAAGCTGAGGACAAAGGACTGTGTTTCATCTTGTTTGCCTTAAAAACATCTTCATGATCTCTTGTTCTAGTCCTGATAGAAATGAATCATATTATATAGTGAATAATTCAGAGTCCCAGTGGAACCAACGCAGACTGTGAGCAGCAGAGGAATGACAGCTATGAGCTGCTCTGCTCCGTCTTGTCAGAACAAGTTGGACAACAATCAGCCCTTCAAGCTAACGCTAACCCACATGCTGCACTCTCATGTTTCCACTTTGTTTTCATGCTTCCTCTTGTCGGCTGTAGGTCACACAATGTGTCACATGTTGAGTCACATGGTGTCTTCCTGTCACACCTGTCCACAGACACTCACCTGTGTCAGCCTGGCTCAGTCCACACTGCTCTGGGCACACCTGTCCAGTCCTCAGGTGTTCAGCCACACAGAGACCAAACCAAACCACAGACTCCGCCCACTCTTCAGACCGAGGGGTGGGGCTTAACAGTGACATCACCTGCTCAGGTGGAACCCTGCAGACAGGTGGCTTTCCATCAGTGTGTTCACACTGTCCTCAGAGGCCCCAGACAGGTAACAGGTAACTTGTAGTGACTGTTCCCAGGCAGTAAACCCTTTTATTTTTACGGTCTAAACTCAGACAACACTTCCTGTTTCAAACTTTGAATGATGCTCTGACCCTCTGCCTACAAACTGATGTGAGTGATGAGCTGGAGTCCATTATTAGACACACACACACACACACACACACACACACTCAGAACAATAGCAGGAGGCTGATCTCAGGCCTGTTCTGTTTATAGAGGGAAGTGTCTGCTCTTCCTGTCTGCTGGAAGCCCCGCCCACAATGCTGTTTATACCCCGCCCCTCGATGACATCACATGCCGTTGTGAGTGTGAGTGTGTGTGTGTGTTTCCTGTCTTTGTTTAGGAACAATAGTCTGACTGTGTCCAGATGAAGGTGAACAGCAGAATATTCACATTTGTTTTAAAGCTAAATATCATCAATAACTAATCAATAGATCTGATCAGATGTTTTCATGATAGAAAGCATCTCAACTACAGGCCTGCAAGCACAAGTACCCACTTCAAACGTACTGCCCCTAATACCCTACTCTTAATGCCCTTTGTGCCCCCTGTAAACCTTTTGAGCCTTTGAGCGACTTTGCACATTTTCTGATAA
>NC_092028.1:440243-445243 GCF_042242105.1 Pempheris klunzingeri
CTGGCTCTACAGTCATGTTACGCAGCATTCAACTGCTCAGGACTTTCTATGACTCTGTGGTGGCGTCTGCAGTCCTCTATGCAGTGGTCTGCTGGGGAGGAGGGAGCACGGAGAGGGACAGAAAGAGACTGAACAGGCTGGTCAGGAGGGCCGCTTCTGTCCTGGACTGCTCCCTGGACTCCATAGAGGAGGTGGGTGAGAGGAGGACACTAACAAAACTCAAGTCCATCATGGACAACCCCTCTCACCCCCTGCATGAGACTGTGGGGGCCCTCAGCAGCTCCTTCAGCAGCAGGCTGAGGCCCCCACCCTGCAAGAAGGAACGCTACCGCAGGTCATTTCTCCATCAGCCATCAGACTCTTTAACAGCAGCATCACTGGCTGATGTTAACACACTGCCTACCATCCATGTCATTCCATTCCTGTCTACAGTGTAAATATCCTATGGTGTAAATATTTATTTCATTTCATCACAACCATATATTTATATCTATATTTATATTTATATTTATTTTTGTCTTTTCTATTGCTTTGTTTTTTTTTCACTCTCCCTGTTTATATTGTTGCTGCTGTAACAAGAAAAAAACGACAACGGAGCGAAATCATTAGAAACATTCTTTTATTTCCAAATCAGTGAAAGAGCAGGAGATCAGCAGGGCAGTGTGGCAGCACACCGCCGACAGATGTTGAAGAGGGCGTCTGGCTGCTGCAGTGATGCGGTTACCATGGCAACCCCGTTATCTCAGCCCCCCTGAAACGGACGGACAGGTGGAGAGAGAGATGGAGCTGTCAGTGCTGTCATACATAGTTTCTATAAAAGTGGCTCAAACTGTCGGACTGTCGGAGCGATGGGGTCAGATGTAGGGTCAGGGTCGGGGGGGGCTCACCTGCTCCATGCATTTGAGACAGCAGAGCCACCAGGTCTTTCCTTGGGATCTCCTCTAACAGTGCGACGGTCACAGCCAAGACCTCCTGGGGGAAGTAATGCATCATCAGGTCCACGGTTTTCTCCCGGTCTGCGTTCTCCAGCTCACTTTCTGGGATTCTCCGGCGGTTTCTGAGGCGCCACGTGAAAGACCTAAAATCGTATCCTCCCAAGTGTTTCAGTATTTTCAAAAGCAGGTCTTTGAGGTCCGCCCTGTTGACACAGAGGACAGGTTCAGCAGGTACAACAGGTTCAGCAGGTTCAGCAGGTTCAGCAGGTTCAGCAGGCTCCTCTCTACACGCTCTGGTCTGCTGCTGAGGATTCAGCCCCAGTGAGGACACAACAGAGACCAGCTGAACAACGTCGAGAAACACATTCACGTTAGCTCATGTTTAACTCCGGTCAGTGGGCGTCAACGCAGGACGCTCAGAGGACGCCACAGAAACGCTCGTCAGGGGACGTCTTTGGTCAGTGATGCGTTAGTTCAGCTAGATCAGGAGCTCTGACATCGGGCTGTTCAGCTGGACCTAATAAAGTGGTGCTGGTCTTATCTATCTGAGCTGAACTTAGTTCAGGCTCTGCTTTAGCTCAGTCACTAAGTGAAGCAGCTTTCCAGGAGGATTCAACAGGGCAGGTAAAGAGCAGTGGAGCGCTGAAAGGGTTAAACCAAGCCTGTGCAGACATTTTGCAGCTGTGTGGCGGGCAGGAAGGAACTGGTTACCGCCCCGGCCAAAGTGCAGTTAGTGCTGCAGTAACTGTCAGAGTCCTGACCTCCCACTTAATCTGGTTTTATGCTGTAGCTCCTGCAGCTCTCTTTGCCTCCACGTTGTTTCTCAGTGAAACAACGTTTTGTGAAACTTTAGCGGTTCAAAGCGAGCAGAGCTTCCACGTCTTCAGTTCAGTAACGTGTGCTGTTGAAACAGAAAGCTCTTCTCTCTGTCGCCCTCCCACCAACTCGTCCACGTGGGGGAAGAAGGTGGTTTAATGTCAGCCTGATGCTGGTGAGGGAGAGCTCCAGAGCAGAAAGCACACAGGAAACCTTCAGCTGAGGAGGAAGAAGAAGAAGAAGAAGTAAAAAAGTTTGTAGTAAAAGTAAAAAGTTTCCAGTACTCACTGAGCGTCAACCTGATGGTTGTCCATCCTGTTCGATCTGCACAGAGGGAGGAGGAGGAGGAAGAGGAGGAGGAGCAGGAGGAGCAGGAGGAGGAGGAGGAGGGGGAGGAGGGGGAGCTTACTATGCTAATCTTGGGCGAGTGGTTCAGCATAAGCTGTAGCTTATGGTGTCCTATCAGCTGTGAAAGGTGGCAGCTAAAACTGAAACGCTGCTTCCTGAACGACATGAACATCACTAGCTGCTACGTTCTATGGTTGTTAACACTTCTACTACTTCTTCTACCATCATGCATTTATAAGCAGTAAACAAACTTTTAATAAATGGTTCAACAGGGTTCGAAATGGTTTGTAACCCAGCTGTAATTTACAATATTTATCAAGGTTCACAACTTCTTCTACTCCAGTAGTATGTTGCAGTAGTAGAAGTATAGCAGGAGTGAAACCCTTTACTGTCTGCTCATACACACATTCAGCCTGTTGGTCTCAAGCCATTATTATATCGATCATGTTACTTTGTTGTAAAGAACAGTTTGTATGGTTGAGCAAACCGTTGATAGTCATTCTTTATTTTTCTATTCTCATTTCTGTCTTTTTCTTTTCTGGAAACAACGTTGCAAAAATGGCAAGTAGACGGTGAAATTAGCTCCACCTCCACCAACTTTACCAGCAAAGTAAAACCCAGCGATGCATCTGTATCAACCATGTGGTACTTCAATATACAACAGCACCCACAGGGAACAACTGCTTCTGATACTTTAAAAAGATTTTACCTGCCAATACTTTGACTTAAGTGGGATCTTGAAGACAGTACTTTCATTTGTAATGGAATATGTTGTACTTTTACTGGAGTAAAGGTTCCGGAAACTTCCGGCAAAATATGATCCCTGTTAAAGAAACCAAAAAGTAAATGTCAACAGATCAGCAAAGCAAGCGGGACTGCAGACCTGGAGGGAGGCCTGAAGAGGTGGATGCTGGGCCAGAAACATATATGCTGGATGGAGTTGGTCAGCAGGGTGGGGTTGGTCATTCGGAGGAAGCCTCTGAACTGAACGGTGAGTTTCTAGGAAGCTGACTGGCCACACCTTCTCACCAGGCAGTGATCTTCATCCATTTTCGGGCAGGTGGAGCTGGAGATAAAGAGGTTTCCATGTATGGAGAGATGATAACGTTCATCCAAAAGGAACTCTATCAAACATTATATTCATTCGTAACACAACACCAAATACAATAAGTCCCAGGTCTGAAGTGTGGCCCACAGGTTTTCTACTCTCTTCTACTCTCACATTTACTGAACAAATGTTCAGTTTTGTAGAAGCGTCATTAACCTCTCAGCAGGTAGCAAACAGAGAACCAACTGCAGATACTAAGACATAAAGGAAAGACGTAAACTCTGTCTGACAAACTGGCTTAATGCATCTTAACCTTTCTCTCTGGGTTTATAGCGGCACACAAGTCTTTCTGCTATTTCTCTGTCAAAATCTGAAGTGACGAACGTCCCAGACGACAATATGAGCTGTAGATAGTGAGCCTGAACTCTGAGAGTCACAGGAAGGGCTGCCCTTCATCACATATCTTAATTACTCCATCAGCTCCATCGAGTTAAAGGGTCTCGCTGTTTGCAGATGATCTATTAAAATATTTGTCTAAATTAGACATCAGAATGACGTTAGCAAACTGGCTACAAAACCTTTTATGTGAACAAACGCTGTTCAGATCTAACTTATTACTAACATGGAAATGAAGGTCTGGGGAGCCTCTAAGGATCCACATTAAACCACATGACGTTCACACACGAGCCACAGAGGTTGAATGAGACCAGTGAGAATGGAGACGTCTCTTCATAGAACCTCAGTCCTGCTCAGGCCAACAGAGAGACAACAGGTAGAACGGGACACGATAAACTACAGACAGTCACGTTGGCAGAACTACACTTAGAGAAAGACAACGTGGTTTACAGGACAACTTGGACATGAACAAGACGATGTGGCACAGGATGAGGGGAGTCTGTTTATACATGAGATAATGGGAAACAGGTGGAAGCCATCAGGGCGGGGCAGACGATCACAACGGCAGGAAGTCAAACAGCCTGAAACGAGAGGAGAGTTTAGACCTCACAATAAAACAGGAAGTGGGAGACAAGACCAGGCACGATTGGACTAGACAAACTTAACAAATATGACGGGACATGACAGTTTGCTGATGGCTGAAGGTGGCAGACCGGCTCGGTTTGCTGAATATCACCTCTCAGGTGCAGGTGCAGCAGGCTTAGCCGCCTCCATGTGGCAGTGAGTCATTGGGTGTTCAGCTCTGACTACTGTGTGTGTTTGGTTCAGAGTATCCCGGACGGACCCGCTAACATGTAGTGAGGGTGTCTGCGTGGAGGCCCCTGGCAGGTCTTACACCTCCACCTCCAGAGGAGTTTCTCCGACATCCGGGAGGTGGTCGGGGATATGGACATTGCAGAGGTGGCTGCTGGGAGCTGTGGCCAGAAGGTCGTCGGTGCTGGTCAGAACCCGCTGGTGGCGAAGGAAACTGTCAGGCTGAAGAAGGAGGCGTTTTGGGCTTGGTTGGCCCGGGGGATCTCCTCAGTCCGGCACCAGAGGGCCAGAACTGTAACTTTGGTGGTGGTGCAAGTAAAAACCTGGGTGTGGGAGGAGTTTAGGGAGGCTGAAGAGAATGACTTTCTGGTGGCCTCGAGGAAGTCCTGGCAAACTGTTCAGCGGCTCCGGATGTGTTCAGCCGGGGGGAGAACTGCTGACCCGGACTGGGGATGACGTCGGGCGGTAGAAAGAGCACTTTGAGGAACTCCTGAACCCGATGAACATGTCCTCTGTGGAAGAAGCAGAGTCCGAAGATGGAGGTGGGCTACAGTACCTGTGAGCTAGACCGATCAGACCGGGGTGGTGGTCCCCATTTTCAAAAAAGCGTCCTCCAGTTATTGGGACATCACACAGCTCTGCCT
>NC_092028.1:455243-462743 GCF_042242105.1 Pempheris klunzingeri
CTATAAAGAAGTGTCCTCTGATTGGTCAGTATCAGTCTATAAAGAAGTGTCCTCTGATTGGTCGGTATCAGTCTGTATAAAGAAGCGTCCTCTGATTGGTCGGTATCAGTCTATAAAGAAGTGTCCTCTGATTGGTCGGTATCAGTCTATAAAGAAGTGTCCTCTGATTGGTCGGTATCAGTCTATAAAGAAGCGTCCTCTGATTGGTCGGTATCAGTCTATAAAGAAGCGTCCTCTGATTGGTCGGTATCAGTCTATAAAGAAGTGTCCTCTGATTGGTCGGTATCAGTCTATAAAGAAGCGTCCTCTGATTGGTCGGTATCAGTCTATAAAGAAGCGTCCTCTGATTGGTCGGTATCAGTCTGTATAAAGAAGCGTCCTCTGATTGGTCGGTATCAGTCTGTGTAAAGAAGCGTCCTCTGATTGGTCGGTATCAGTCTATAAAGAAGCGTCCTCTGATTGGTCGGTATCAGTCTATAAAGAAGCGTCCTCTGATTGGTCGGTATCAGTCTGTGTAAAGAAGCGTCCTCTGATTGGTCGGTATCAGTCTGTATAAAGAAGCGTCCTCTGATTGGTCGGTATCAGTCTATAAAGAAGCGTCCTCTGATTGGTCGGTATCAGTCTATAAAGAAGCGTCCTCTGATTGGTCGGTATCAGTCTGTGTAAAGAAGCGTCCTCTGATTGGTCGGTATCAGTCTGTATAAAGAAGCGTCCTCTGATTGGTCGGTATCAGTCCGTGTAAAGAAGCGTCCTCTGATTGGTCGGTATCAGTCCGTGTAAAGAAGCGTCCTCTGATTGGTCGGTATCAGTCTATAAAGAAGCGTCCTCTGATTGGTCGGTATCAGTCTGTATAAAGAAGCGTCCTCTGATTGGTCGGTATCAGTCTGTGTAAAGAAGCGTCCTCTGATTGGTCGGTATCAGTCTATAAAGAAGCGTCCTCTGATTGGTCGGTATCAGTCTATAAAGAAGCGTCCTCTGATTGGTCGGTATCAGTCTGTGTAAAGAAGCGTCCTCTGATTGGTCGGTATCAGTCTGTATAAAGAAGCGTCCTCTGATTGGTCGGTATCAGTCTATAAAGAAGCGTCCTCTGATTGGTCGGTATCAGTCTATAAAGAAGCGTCCTCTGATTGGTCGGTATCAGTCTGTGTAAAGAAGCGTCCTCTGATTGGTCGGTATCAGTCTGTATAAAGAAGCGTCCTCTGATTGGTCGGTATCAGTCCGTGTAAAGAAGCGTCCTCTGATTGGTCGGTATCAGTCCGTGTAAAGAAGCGTCCTCTGATTGGTCGGTATCAGTCTATAAAGAAGCGTCCTCTGATTGGTCGGTATCAGTCCGTGTAAAGAAGCATCCTCTGATTGGTCGGTATCAGTCCGTGTAAAGAAGCGTCCTCTGATTGGTCGGTATCAGTCTGTAAAGAAGCGTCCTCTGATTGGTCGGTATCAGTCTATAAAGAAGCGTCCTCTGATTGGTCGGTATCAGTCTGTGTAAAGAAGCGTCCTCTGATTGATCGGTATCAGTCTGTGTAAAGAAGCGTCCTCTGATTGATCGGTATCAGTCTGTGTAAAGAAGCGTCCTCTGATTGGTCGGTATCAGTCCGTGTAAAGAAGCGTCCTCTGATTGGTCGGTATCAGTCTATAAAGAAGCGTCCTCTGATTGGTCGGTATCAGTCTGTGTAAAGAAGCGTCCTCTGATTGATCGGTATCAGTCTGTGTAAAGAAGCGTCCTCTGATTGGTCGGTATCAGTCCGTGTAAAGAAGCGTCCTCTGATTGGTCGGTATCAGTCTATAAAGAAGCGTCCTCTGATTGGTCGGTATCAGTCTGTGTCAAGAAGCGTCCTCTGATTGGTCGGTATCAGTCTATAAAGAAGTGTCCTCTGATTGGTCGGTATCAGTCTATAAAGAAGCGTCCTCTGATTGGTCGGTATCAGTCTGTATAAAGAAGCGTCCTCTGATTGGTCGGTATCAGTCCGTATAAAGAAGCGTCCTCTGATTGGTCGGTATCAGTCTATAAAGAAGCGTCCTCTGATTGGTCGGTATCAGTCTATAAAGAAGCGTCCTCTGATTGGTCGGTATCAGTCTATAAAGAAGCGTCCTCTGATTGGTCGGTATCAGTCTGTAAAGAAGCGTCCTCTGATTGGTCGGTATCAGTCTGTGTAAAGAAGCGTCCTCTGATTGGTCGGTATCAGTCTATAAAGAAGCGTCCTCTGATTGGTCGGTATCAGTCCGTATAAAGAAGCGTCCTCTGATTGGTCGGTATCAGTCTGTATAAAGAAGCGTCCTCTGATTGGTCGGTATCAGTCTATAAAGAAGCGTCCTCTGATTGGTCGGTATCAGTCTGTATAAAGAAGCGTCCTCTGATTGGTCGGTATCAGTCTATAAAGAAGCGTCCTCTGATTGGTCGGTATCAGTCTGTATAAAGAAGCGTCCTCTGATTGGTCGGTATCAGTCTATAAAGAAGCGTCCTCTGATTGGTCGGTATCAGTCTGTGTAAAGAAGCGTCCTCTGATTGGTCGGTATCAGTCTATAAAGAAGCGTCCTCTGATTGGTCGGTATCAGTCTATAAAGAAGCGTCCTCTGATTGGTCGGTATCAGTCTGTAAAGAAGCGTCCTCTGATTGGTCGGTATCAGTCTGTGTAAAGAAGCGTCCTCTGATTGGTCGGTATCAGTCTATAAAGAAGCGTCCTCTGATTGGTCGGTATCAGTCCGTATAAAGAAGCGTCCTCTGATTGGTCGGTATCAGTCTGTATAAAGAAGCGTCCTCTGATTGGTCGGTATCAGTCTATAAAGAAGCGTCCTCTGATTGGTCGGTATCAGTCTGTATAAAGAAGCGTCCTCTGATTGGTCGGTATCAGTCTATAAAGAAGCGTCCTCTGATTGGTCGGTATCAGTCTGTATAAAGAAGCGTCCTCTGATTGGTCGGTATCAGTCTATAAAGAAGCGTCCTCTGATTGGTCGGTATCAGTCTGTGTAAAGAAGCGTCCTCTGATTGGTCGGTATCAGTCTATAAAGAAGCGTCCTCTGATTGGTCGGTATCAGTCTGTATAAAGAAGCGTCCTCTGATTGGTCGGTATCAGTCTGTGTAAAGAAGCGTCCTCTGATTGGTCGGTATCAGTCTATAAAGAAGCGTCCTCTGATTGGTCGGTATCAGTCTGTATAAAGAAGCGTCCTCTGATTGGTCGGTATCAGTCTGTATAAAGAAGCGTCCTCTGATTGGTCGGTATCAGTCTGTATAAAGAAGCGTCCTCTGATTGGTCGGTATCAGTCTGTATAAAGAAGCGTCCTCTGATTGGTCAGTATCAGTCCGTGTAAAGAAGCGTCCTCTGATTGGTCGGTATCAGTCCGTGTAAAGAAGCGTCCTCTGATTGGTCAGTATCAGTCCGTGTAAAGAAGCGTCCTCTGATTGGTCGGTATCAGTCCGTGTAAAGAAGCGTCCTCTGATTGGTCAGTATCAGTCCGTGTAAAGAAGCGTCCTCTGATTGGTCGGTATCAGTCCGTGTAAAGAAGCGTCCTCTGATTGGTCAGTATCAGTCCGTGTAAAGAAGCGTCCTCTGATTGGTCGGTATCAGTCTATAAAGAAGCGTCCTCTGATTGGTCGGTATCAGTCTGTAAAGAAGCGTCCTCTGATTGGTCGGTATCAGTCTGTGTAAAGAAGCGTCCTCTGATTGGTCGGTATCAGTCTATAAAGAAGCGTCCTCTGATTGGTCGGTATCAGTCCGTATAAAGAAGCGTCCTCTGATTGGTCGGTATCAGTCTGTATAAAGAAGCGTCCTCTGATTGGTCGGTATCAGTCTATAAAGAAGCGTCCTCTGATTGGTCGGTATCAGTCTGTATAAAGAAGCGTCCTCTGATTGGTCGGTATCAGTCTATAAAGAAGCGTCCTCTGATTGGTCGGTATCAGTCTGTATAAAGAAGCGTCCTCTGATTGGTCGGTATCAGTCTATAAAGAAGCGTCCTCTGATTGGTCGGTATCAGTCTGTATAAAGAAGCGTCCTCTGATTGGTCGGTATCAGTCTATAAAGAAGCGTCCTCTGATTGGTCGGTATCAGTCTGTGTAAAGAAGCGTCCTCTGATTGGTCGGTATCAGTCTATAAAGAAGCGTCCTCTGATTGGTCGGTATCAGTCTGTATAAAGAAGCGTCCTCTGATTGGTCGGTATCAGTCCGTGTAAAGAAGCGTCCTCTGATTGGTCAGTATCAGTCCGTGTAAAGAAGCGTCCTCTGATTGGTCGGTATCAGTCCGTGTAAAGAAGCGTCCTCTGATTGGTCGGTATCAGTCCGTGTAAAGAAGCGTCCTCTGATTGGTCAGTATCAGTCCGTGTAAAGAAGCGTCCTCTGATTGGTCAGTATCAGTCCGTGTAAAGAAGCGTCCTCTGATTGGTCGGTATCAGTCCGTGTAAAGAAGCGTCCTCTGATTGGTCGGTATCAGTCTGTGTAAAGAAGATACACCAGGAAGAGGCTCACTGACCAATCAGAGGAGGGTCCTGTCTGAACCTGACCAATCAGAGGAGGGTCCTGTCTGAACCTGACCAATCAGAGGAGGGTCCTGACTAAATGTTGTTGTTGGGAGAGGCAGAAGCAGTGGAGATATCCTACATTTCCCATAATGCACCTGGATAGAGTCTGTCAGAGCCTCTCTGCCTGGTAACAGACTGATGACATCACTGTGACATCATCAGGACACAAAAGACATCATACAACAGATTTCACAAGTGTGTGTGTGTGTGGGTGTGTGTTAATAGGACAGTCCGTTACACTCTGCCCGCTCACCTCTCCACTTGACCATGCGAGGCTCTTCCCCCTCTCCTGATTCGCTGCTGTCAGCTCGAAGCCCCGCCTTCTCCTTCGACACATCACTGGTGAGACCAATCAGAGGGAGAGAAAGGAGCCCAAAACTAATGTGAAGAAATGAGAGAAAATCTGCAGAAGCATCTAAAAGCACCTGTTTGTTGCCTCTCTCACCTGGTTCCTCAGGTGCGTCGCTCTCCAGAGGACGAAGCAGCGTCATTGGCTGCTCCCCCGCGGGGGCGGTACCACCAGCTGACCAATGCCACGTCTCAGGAGGCTCTGGTGACCCCCAGCAGCTCACCGTCCCGGTCCTGCCCCTCCCCCGACTGCTCCCGGGTCTACATGAGGAGGAGCAGGAGGCCCGACAGTGAAGGTATACACACCTGGACACACAGCTGCAGACACACCTAGACACACACCTGGACACACACATGCACACACACACCTGCAGACACACCTAGACACACACCTGGACACACACATGTACACACACACCTGCAGACACACCTAGACACACACCTGGACACACACCTGCACACACACCTAGACACACACCTGGACACACACATGCACACACACACCTGCAGACACACCTAGACACACACCTGGACACACACATGTACACACACACCTGCAGACACACCTAGACACACACCTGCACACACACCTGGACACACACCTGCACACACACCTGGACACATACCTGCACACACACCTGAACACACACCTAGACACACACCTGCACACACCTGCACACACACCTGGACACACACCTAGACACACACCTGCACACACACCTGGACACACACCTGCACACACACCTGGACACACACCTGCACACACACCTGGACACACACCTGGACACACATCTGAACACACACCTAGACACACACCTGCACACACCTGCACACACACCTGCACACACACCTGGACACACACCTGCACACACACCTGGACACACACCTAGACACACACCTGGACACTAAAACCTCTATGTGTGTGTGTCAGTGTTGGTTTCTGACTCCAGTCGGGACCCCAGTCCGGCTGATTCCGGCAGTCCGACCGTCGTCTTCGACAAGAAAACCAAGAGACGCTTCCTGGACCTTGGGTGAGTCTGTCGCTGCTTTAAAGGCTCATTTCACATTTTAAGCAACCAGTCGATTCACAGACAGCAACAATAACAAAGGCCGTAACGAGTGTGTGTGTGTGTGTGTGTGTGAGTGAGTGTGTGTGTGTGAGTGGGCTAAAGCTTATGCTAACGAGGGCTAAAGCTTGTGCTAACTGGGGCTAAAGCTTGTGCTAACTGGGGCTAAAGCTTATGCTAACGAGGGCTAAAGCTTGTGCTAACTGGGGCTAAAGCTTGTGCTAACTGGGGCTAAAGCTTATGCTAACGAGGGCTAAAGCTTGTGCTAACTGGGGCTAAAGCTTATGCTAACGAGGGCTAAAGCTTGTGCTAACTGGGGCTAATGCTTGTGCTAACTAGGGCTAATGCTTGCTCTACCTGTCCGTCTCTCTCTAAAGTGTCCAGTGGGATCATTGAGCTTCAGCTCGGCTCCATGTTTGATTCACCGTCAGGACGTCAGAACAGCCAATCAGAGCTCAGATTGTCCTCCATGATACGTTCTCTGTAGGAAACCAGGGTTCCTTGTTATTTTCGAACTTAAATATTTTCACCTCACAGTGTGTGTGTGTGTGTGAATTTGCCTGATTCGCATCATTCTTGCTGCATCACTCGCGGTTTTCATGTTGCCCACTGAGATCTCACATGTTTTTGTGCCTATTCGCATCTTTGCATTGACTCTGTATGTAATTCACCTGTGGGACAAATTTACTTTGAGTTTGGTGAAAACACATCTTATTTGTTTGTGGACCTCTGTATCCTCGTAACGTTATAATCCAACAGTGCAGCACTCTGTTCTGTGTTCAAAAACAACAGCGGATGTTGTATCGAGTATTTAACAAGGCTGTGGAGTCAACAGTATGAACAAGGTGAAGTGCATGCTGTAGTCACATGACCAGGACCTTGATGAACTTTGTTGGAAACAGTGCATTAGCATTAGCATTAGCATTAGGACACACACTCAAGATGTGTGCAGAGAGGTCTGATTGATCCCACTGTTTCCTGTCAGTAATGAATCAGCAGGTTTGATTGAAAACTGTGTCCTCTGCACTGATGAACCACTGTGTGTCCGTCAGGGTGACGCTCAGACGCTCATACATCCGAGTGAGGAAGGAGAAATCCAACAGGCTCTCTGTGGGCAGCAGGTGGGTCCATCAGCGTTTAGCTCACCTGACAAACGCCTGAAGAAACCAACTCCTGACGTCAACTAACGTGCTCTTTGTGTTTTTGTGTCCTGACCTCGTCCTGCGTCTCCAGGGAGCCGTCTGAGAGTCCGTCCCGGTCCTCGGGATCCTTCGTCCCGTTCTCCTGGTTCACCGATGGGCGGGGGTCACTCTCCTCCTCCGGGACTCCCCCCTGCTCCCCTAAAATCACCCCGCTGAGCTCCCCGAGACCCCATAAGTCTCACTCCCAGGTACAGACCAGGCTGGACTCCTCCTCCCCGTGAACCTGTAGATCCAGCTCAGCTAACGAGCCCTTCGGCCTCATGCTCAGTGTTTGGATGGTTCTAATCATGTTCATGTTCTCCAAGCGACGGTGCTCATCATCTGCTCAGCATCTGTTCGGGAGCAGAACAGATGCTCCCGAACAGATGATCAGA
>NC_092028.1:467743-472743 GCF_042242105.1 Pempheris klunzingeri
AGTCTCAGTGTCAGAGCAGATCAAACAGATTTAACACACCAAACACACACACTCACACACACTCACACACACACACACACACACACACACTGCACTCCACATGAGTACAGTCTGGTGTCGCATGTTTTTTCTCCTCCTCTCTCTCTCCTCTTGTTTTCTCCCCCCACTTTCCCCACCACTGTAAAAATGGAATTTCCCCCCTTGGGGGATCAATAAAGGTGAATTGATTGATTGATTGACACACACACTCACACACACAGTCACACACACACTCACACACACACACACACACACACACACAGTCACACACACACACACACACACACACACACTCACACACACACACACACAGTCACACACACACACACACACACACACTCACACACACACACACACACAATATAAATATCTAATAAATAAAAACACATCGTTCATTTAAATAAACATAAATAAACATAAATAACCAGGACCAGGACCAGGGCCAGGACCAGGACCAGGACCAGGACCAGGGCCAGGGCCAGGACCAGGGCCAGGACCAGAGACGTGGTGCGGAGCAGAGTGAGTCCACCAGCAGCAGGTTTCAGGTGTGAACAGGTTCAGACCTGCAGACTGACACACAAAGTATTTAGGGATCACTCTGCATCTCATCGGCCAATCAGATGAGAGCAGGAAGCTGATCCAGAAGAGTCGCCTTCACAATAAAACGTCAGGTTCAGGGGGTCCCCACACACACCCTGACAGGTCTGTGAGGAGGAAGACGACGGTCCGTCAGTCTGACGAGACAAAGAGCCGCTCAGTGACGGACAAGCAGACACAGACAGATCTCCCATGAGGCACTGCAGGTGTGTCCGGCGTCCGGACCAGAGGAAGAGGAGGAGGATGTTCCCGTGTGTCTTTGAACGCAGCGTGTGGGCGTTCTGGTGGGCGGGGCTTAGCGCGGCCTGTAGGTGGCGACGGCTCTCAGGCTGCGGATCAGGTCGTGGCAGAAGGAGCGGAGCTGCGTCAGTGTCAGGTGGGCCGCTACCTGGACCTCATAGTTGCCGTGGAGACGAGAGGCCAGGTCCGGGCCGGGGTTCTGATCCTCGCCGCCGCCGAGCCGGGCCGCCTCCTTCATCTGAAACACAGAACTCGCCGTCAGCTGTGGACGTGGCGGCCGATCGCAGCGAGCGACGTCACGTCCGGCGCATGCGTTACCTTGGTGATGTGTGTCAGCAGGTCCCGCAGGTCGGCCCGCAGGTCGCTCAGCCCCCCCACTCTGTCGGACAGAACTCCCAGCAGCCCCCGGTACAGCCGGCCGCCCGCCGCCATGTGACTCACACACACTTCCTGCAGGAGGCGACACCACAGAGTGTCACTCACACGGAAACCACAGCCTCCTCAAAGACCCGCACCCCCCCCCCCCCCCCCCCCCAGACTGCAGACTGACCAGAGTGAAGAGTTCAGACGGCGGCTTGAGGACGGGGGGGCTGGGGATGCCTAGTGATGTCACCATCATCTGCAGGTTGGCGGTCTGTCCAGACGGGTCGAGGGTCAGACCCTGAGGAAGAGGAGGAAGAGGAAGAAGAGGAGGAGGTTAATACACAGGAGCAGGAGGAGGGGGAGGAAGAGGAAGAGGAAGAGGAAGAGGAAGAGGAAGAGGAGCAGGAGGAGCCAATAGGAGTGCAGCTGAAGCAGCCAATCAGACGTCTCGCTCACCGCGGTGGTGACGGCGGCTCGGTGAGCAGCAGGAATGTCTCTCAGGATTTTCTCCACCAGCGTCTTCACTCGCTCGGTCGCCGCCGTGAATGTCGGCGGGGGGTCGGACGGCCGGCCGACGGGAGCTGATTGGACCAGAAACAGGAAGTAGTGCAGCAGGACGACGACTAGAGGAGAAACAACAAAACCACCTGGTTAACCTGGTTAATGAACACTAACTACTGATGACTAGCTGGACCGGAGACAACAGAAGAATAAAGACAACCCAAAGCTGCCCTGATAAATGAAGCACTAACTAGCATGTTCTCCATGAGCATGTTCTCCATGAGCGAGTTCTCCATTAGCATGTTCTCCATGAGCATGTTCTCCATGAGCGAGTTCTCCATTAGCATGTTCTCCATGAGCATGTTCTCCATGAGCGAGTTCTCCATTAGCATGTTCTCCATGAGCGAGTTCTCCATTAGCGTGTTCTCCATGAGCGAGTTCTCCATTAGCGTGTTCTCCATGAGCGAGTTCTCCATTAGCGTGTTCCCCATTAGCATATTCTCCATTAGTGTGTTCTCCATTAGTGTTTTCTCCATTAGCATATTCTCCATTAGTGTGTTCCCCATTAGCATATTCTCCATTAGTGTGTTCCCCATTAGCATATTCTCCATTAGTGTGTTCCCCATTAGCATATTCTCCATTAGTGTGTTCTCCATTAGCATATTCTCCATTAGTGTGTTCTCCATTAGCATATTCTCCATTAGTGTGTTCTCCATGAGCGAGTTCTCCATTAGTGTGTTCTCCATTAGCGTGTTCTCTATTAGCGTGTTCTCCATAAGTGTGTTCTCCATTAGCGTGTTCTCCATGAGCGAGTTCTCCATTAGCGTGTTTTCCATTAGCATATTCTCCATTAGTGTGTTCTCCATTAGCATATTCTCCATTAGTGTGTTCTCCATGAGCAAGTTCTCCATTAGTGTGTTCTCTATTAGTGTGTTCTCCATTAGCATATTCTCCATTAGCGTGTTCTCCATTAGTGTGTTCTCCATTAGCGTGTTCTCCATTAGCGTGTTCTCTATTAGCGTGTTCTCCATAAGCATGTTCTCCATGAGCGTGTTCTCCATGAGCGAGTTCTCCATTAGCCATTAATCAGAACAACAACCTTTACTGAGAACGCTAACATGCTAATGGAAATGCTAACATGCTAAGGACAATGCTAACATTTAGCCCAGACTCCACATCCATCTTAAGGTCTTGTTGGTCAAACTTTCCTTTGATCTTAATCACCAGTTTTGGCACAATACATACTGAACCTGACACTGATGACCCCCCATACATGCTGCGTTCAGGTGAGTCCGGGCCGCCCAGGTAGAGGGTGTGTGCAGGTCTGCGCAGGTGACCGCAGGTTTAACTTCGTAAGAAAAGTCGAGTTTTTAAATGTAATTCTGTTGAGGTTTGATTTAGAATCAGTCAAATCCCACCCGTGTTCCCTGCTCCACCAAACTCCATGCATGTTTCTGCTGATTTAAGCCGCCCCTCCCCATCAGCCTCACTCTCGGTAGGAGGTGGTAGTTACCTGTCGGGGAGCTCATGTCGGTCACGGCGGCTGTCGGTCTCTCGGTGTCGGTGTGTGTCCGCCGGTAAACTCGCTAAACTCTGCTTCAGCTTCCATTTGCAACAGTTTGGAGCTTTTATGTGCGCTCGGTCCCGCGGGGCTTTCCGTCCGACTCATGACGATAAATCCCGAAGTGACGAAGCCTCTGAAACACCTGCTGCGTCACAGCGGACGGAGCTGGGGGGGGGGGGGGGGGGGGGTTATGGGTAGGCTAGTAGTAGTAGTAGTAGTAGTAGTAGTACTATTGTAAATACTACAACTTATCATTATCAGTTAGTAGTGTAGTAGTAGTGTAGTAGTACTGCGATAGTACTGTAGCAGTACTGAGGTAGTACTGTAGTAGTACTGCGATAGTACTGTAGCAGTACTGAGGTAGTACTGCAGTAGTACTGCGGTAGTACTGTAGCAGTACTGCGGAAGTACTGTAGCAGTACTGCGGTAGTACTGCAGTAGTACTGCGGTAGTACTGTAGCAGTACTGTAGCAGTACTGTGGTAGTACTGCGGTAGTACTGCAGTAGTACTGTAGTAGTACTGTAGGAATGAAGTACTCTGACTCTTTACTGCAGTAAAAGTACTACATTCGAAAATGTTACTTCAGTCAAAGTTTTATTTTCAAAAAGTACTTCAAGTATTAAAGTAAAAGTACTCGTGATGACTGAGCAGGAAGTGTGTGTGTTACTCATGCTGTTGTGACATAAATCGGTTCACCTTCCTTTGTGTGCAGTGTGTGTGTTCAGTGTGTGTGTGTGTGTTCAGTGTGTCAGTGTGTGTGTGTTCAGTATGTCAGTGTGTGTGTTCAGTGTGTGTGTGTGTTCAGTGTGTGTGTGTGTTCAGTGTGTCAGTGTGTGTGTGTTCAGTGTGTCAGTGTGTGTGTTCAGTGTGTCAGTGTGTGTGTGTGTGTGTGTGTGTGTGTGTGTTCAGTGTTAGTGTGTTCAGTGTGTGTGTGTTCAGTGTGTCAGTGTGTGTGTGTGTGTGTGTGTGTTCAGTGTGTCAGTGTGTGTGTGTGTTCAGTGTGTGTGTGTTCAGTGTGTGTTCAGTGTGTGTGTGTTCAGTGTGTCAGTGTGTGTTCAGTGTTAGTGTGTTCAGTGTGTGTGTGTGTGTGTTCAGTGTGTGTGTGTGTGTGTGTGTGTGTGTGTTCAGTGTGTCAGTGTGTGTGTGTGTTCAGTGTGTCAGTGTGTGTTCAGTGTGTATGTGTTCAGTGTGTGTGTGTTTAGTGTGTCAGTGTGTGTGTGTTTAGTGTGTCAGTGTGTGTTCAGTGTGTCAGTGTGTGTTCAGTGTGTGTGTGTGTGTGTGTGTTTAGTGTGTCAGTGTGTGTTCAGTGTGTGTGTGTTTAGTGTGTCAGTGTGTGTTCAGTGTGTGTGTGTGTTTAGTGTGTCAGTGTGTGTTCAGTGTGTGTGTGTTCAGTGTGTGTGTGTTTAGTGTGTCTGTGTGTGTTCAGTGTGTGTGTGTGTTCAGTGTGTCAGTGTGTGTTCAGTGTGTATGTGTTCAGTGTGTGTTCAGTGTGTATGTGTTCAGTGTGCGTGTGTGTGTGTGTGTTCAGTGTGTATGTGTTCAGTGTGTGTGTGTGTGTGTGTGTGTGTGTTTAGTGTGTGTTCAGTGTGCATGTGTTCAGTGTGTCAGTGTGTGTTTAGTGTGTGTGTGTTTAGTGTGTCAGTGTGTGTTCAGTGTGTGTGTGTTCAGTGTGTCAGTGTGTGTTTAGTGTGTGTG